>NC_140098.1:5096592-5141592 GCF_964237585.1 Gallinula chloropus
TTCAGTGTAACCGCTGCTGAGGGAGAAGAGAAAAAGAAGGCTAGTTTGTTTGGAATAGTTTGGACATCGGCGCATGGGACGTTTCAAATAACTTATTAAGTTAGACACAGCACTAACACTGTTTGTAGTTTAGCTGTGGCCTTGTTTTTTTCAGCAGCTGCCTGAGCAACTTATCTTTGACTTTAAAGCTCTGTATTGTTTACATCAAATATTCAAGGTTCTTTAACTCTTACAACAATAGAATAGAATATAACCAAGCTGTGTAGACAACCATGTTCATTTTAATCAGCAAAAACCTCCCCCTTTCAGCTCTTCTCATTCAAAACAGCAAGTTTATCTCTGTTCAGTATTTTAAAAATAGTTGTGTGCCTATTGCATGCTGTCTCTCACGTGAATGGGATATAAAGAGGGTCAATTTAATTAATTGCTATACAGGTGTTATCAAAAGGAGATCTGAATGCAAGAAATTTTGCGTACAAAGCATGGGAGGGAAAAGCATTAAGAAGCTTTAATATTTCTTTTTTAAAAGGAAATTTATCTGTTTTCGTGAAAAGATTTAAAATGCTTCTGTGAATCCTGACTGGTGTAAATGGAGAGAAGTGCAGGACTGTAGCAGCTCCAGGTTTTTTTCTTAGCAAATTTGTACATATCAAAACTTATCTTTCACTTGGCATGTTTGATAAGTCTTTCTCAAAAATAACTCATGCTAAATTGAATCAAGCTATATGTCGTACAGTCTGAGACATAAGGAGAGAATGGATAGGATTGAGAAGCACTTAGAAGAACATTAATCAGATAGGCCAGGTTCTCTTTGGTATAACTTGTTCCTTTCATGTCACTGGATTGCATCACCTCGAATTGTGATCTGGCTAGGATGGTTTAGTCTGTGAATTATAGTTGATGTTGGTGTCAACATGCTGAGTATTTTGTATTTGTTAGAAACTAGAAGAAAGTTTTTAGATCTCTCAGTGTATGACAGCTGTAGGTTAGGACAATTTTTAATGTATAAGAAAAGTGAAAGTATCTATTCTGCAATCCCCCCTTCCGCAGCTGAAATGAATCAAAATTGTACTTAAGTAGCCAATATTAAGTCCATAACCCAGTTCAAGTCTTTCTGTTTTCAGACTGTGATATATCCATTGATGCTTTTCACACTGTGACATCCTTGATCATGCTTCCAGCTTTTTCTTTTGAAGCTTGTTGCCAAATCCCTATTTCAGAAACAGCAAACTGGGTTGTAAAAAGATTAGATTATCCATACTTAAGAGTGCTTTTGGAAGCAAATACAGGCTATCGGTATCCCTGAGTGATTCTGTTGTTGAGTGTCTGGCTGAGGTGGGTATGTCGCTACAGTCACATTCAAAAGAATATGAGCCTTGGTTTTAGATCACTTGTTCCTTATTTGCCCTATTGAAAAAGATACTGTAGTACATAGTGCTGTGTACTACAATGATGTGAATTCATCAAAACATGCATTAAGGGGCAACGCTACACAAGGGTAAGGATATAAATATATTTTACAATTCTTAGCTTCCTTCAAGAGAATAGTTCATGAGTGAATGTAAATTTACAGTAGGTGCTTATCAAATGTGAAAATGCTTGCAAATCAGAAACAAACTTTGGGACTATAAACATATTTCAATGATAGTTCATGCAAAGAATATGTTTGATAGTAAGAAATAATGTCCTCTTTTAGTTTCTACATGAAGCAGGTTGACATATTATTGTATATGGAGAATTATAACACTTCTGAGTCAGAACGGTGTATGCAACCTTTAATCCTCTAATCAGAATGCTTATTATTAGGGAACATATAATGACATAATATATGTTCATTTATTTATAAAGCAAGAAAGAGGCATCATCCAGCATAAAGAGATAATAAAAGGAAAGGACAGCTAAATCAGTTGATTTGACTACTTTTATTCCACGCGGGAGTGATACAGAAGCTTATCAATCTATGTTTTTAAGATATTGATAAGAATATTGAAGTATGCCAGTGTCTTGTATTAAAAAAGAAAAAAGTTATCTGACATCTCTAAGTAAGTTCTGAATGCCACTATGACTTCTACGTGTGTCCCGTGTGCCTGGAGTTAGAATATTTTACTCTGCTAAAGTAGAACCTTGTAAAATCTTTTGGGTTTGACTGTAAGATGCACTTGTACAGACAGTAATTGGCCTGTTACAGAGATATTAATTAACATGTTAGAAATGTTTTCTTTATTAATGAGAAATTCACACATACTATTTAAATTAATTTGTATAGTTTAAAATTAATTTATTGTGGCCTTCGATGACCTCAAATCTACTAAGACAAAGCTGGAGTATTGTACTAACTGTTAAACCATTCATTAAACATTTTATGCAAATAGTGTTTGTTTATAAACAAATTAACTGCAAGGATTTTCAAAACAGGTGCTGTGTTGTGAATGCGTACTAAATGATGTGGTACTGAAAGAATTAATTAGACCTTCAGATGTAATTAGTTGCAATAATTTGCGTGATTAGCGGCTTGGTTAAGAAGTAAGACACACACATTGTAATGCATGGAAGAGTCACTGCAGTAGCTTTGTCTTTCATACAGTGAAGATGAGATTTCCTCATGTTTAGGAAATTTTTCAAAAAATTGCTGACATAGCTGGAGTTAATTGCCAAGTATCCTGTAGGGGGTAACTTTTTTTTTCCCCTTTAGCTTCTTGCAATGCATATGCATTGGAAGCAATACCATTTGTTTGTACCTCAATGAATTTTTAAAACAGAAAGCTGTTAACCCTAGATCTTCAAGTCTCCAGAGGAAGAACTGATACTTAACATGTTCAGGGTTAAAAGATAGGCTGTGATAAGCTGTAGGAAACAGGTCCAGTGTTTCAAGATCAGTTCTAAATATTAATGTAACTTCCCCCCCCTTGCCAATTGTATTTCTGAATTCTTTTCTAATATATCCAATGATGCGGTCAACCATTGCATGGGCATGAAGAATGCCTTTGAAACTGGCATTAGTCAAAATGGATTGAAAAGAAAGTTATGATTACTGGTACTTAATTTATGATGATCACGTTCCCAGTTATGATAAATGTACAATACCCTTGTGATTTGCAAGAAAGCTTTTTTCATCTGTGTAGTGCCTTGATGCCCAGTGACAATATTAGGGAGTGGGATTGAAATGAAGATTGGATTGACAGTAAACAACAATAGGTAGACTTTTGTGGTCACTGGTGGAAGTTGCTATGGCTTCGCTATTTTCAAAGAAAAGACTAAAGATTTTGTGCCTTGAGGCATCACGAATGCACAAATCTGAAAGTAATGCACACTTTGACAGAATTTATTGCTCTGACAATACCCTTTTAATATTGTTAGATAGACACTTGGGGGGCCTGCACATGTGTTTTGAAAGAACAGGTATGCTCTCTGAATTGCTTTGTCAGGAAAAGCAAAAGTTTCTGCGGGGGGGAAAGAAAAAAGAATAAAGAAGAAACAAGGAAAGTTCAGTAAATCTTTTATAAAGTAATTAAGTGCAACTAGCAGTGTAGAAGACACTGTAGGTGATGGGAGGCTCAGAGTAACATGCTTGCTTACGGTGAGTATTAAAGGTGTTCCACAGAGGTGTCCTATCCTCAGTGAATGTGAATTTAAACTTTTTAATACAGAACCTTATCGGATTATCAGATTAAACTACGGCAGTTAGTAAGAAGAGCTCTGGGGGGAACTTTGTTTTGGCTCAGGTGGAAGTGACCTTGTTTGCTTCGTGTATTAATGTATATGTTTCTGAGGCATGAACTAGAGGAGACCTTGTTTAAAAACTAAGCCTTGCTGTAGTTACCAAATTGATTATTTTCTTTTAAGTTTTCGCCAAATGATTTCCAAGATGTTTTGTGTAGCTGCAAATTTGACATAAGCAGCAAGACCAAGCAGGAGATCTCTGATTAAAAAGTGAGCAAAATGATACCATGTTAGGATTAGTGACTGGGAAGTATTAGTGGTCATATGTCTAAATGAAAGTAACCCCCTGTTCTTTTTATTGGTATATGCTTTGTTTTAGGGCTCAGGCAGATCATAAGTGTGCTACTTCTCTTCTGCAACAGAATGGCTATTTGTGGTCTTAGCTCTTTTTTTTTAAGAGGCATAGAAAGGAAACGGAATAAAGTAAATATTAAAAATGACAAAAGAAGAACAAAAAGCATCATTAACTGCTGCACAGCTGCTGTGTGTCTGCTGTCGCAGGGATTACCCTTAATTACTATGGATGAAGTTTGCTATCATTGGTTCTTTGGATGCCTCATAATTGGCTTATTTTTAAAGGAGTTTTTCTTTCTATGTATGTTTTAATAAAATATGCAGCTGTTAAAGTTTCAAGGAAAGAAAACACTGTTTTAGTCCTGAAGAAACTGAAGATCATTTGACAGAGCTAACATATCTACTTGAATGAATTTATTTTTCCCCCTTTCTCTAGTCTAATTCAGTTCTTTCATTTTAAGTGTGATGTTTGCAAAGTAGTCTTTAAAATGGGCTTTTCTGTATTGTGTTTGAATTTGAACAAAATTAACATTTGTATGTCATCAGTAGTTGCAATGCATAGCTTAAGGCAACGCAGGATAGAAAGTCAAAGAATATGGGAAATTTGATTAAAATGAATAAGCAGTAGAAGGTCTTAAGGGTGGACATAGCTTACTCATTGATTTATTTGTATTGTTTCTTGAGGCAAAAGAAGCTAATTCCATGGGATGTTTAGAAAATAGGTTTTAAATCTGAAAATAAAAAGGTGTTTAAGTCAATAAAATTAGGTTTTAGACAATGTAATCTGGAGACTTCCCTAGTTATATTTCTTGGTCCCACTTCATAAACGAGGCACAATACTGAGCAGGTAAATGTTCTCCAAGAGAATATTTTTCCAGTGACTTTTAGTGGTACCTGTTATGATTTGGGATCAGTTGGGCATTCATAACACTTTGCTTCATTTTATTCACTAGGATATGTGTTGCAAGGTAGAGCCCAAATTGTCAGCCTGGCAATTAGCTGTCGTGCGTGGTTTACCAAACGTGTTACTGCCCTCTGACTTCCTTGTATAGTATTTTGTTTTATGCTGGCTTTAGTCAAGCGGTCTGTATTTGCTATGCTTTTGTGAGTCACCAACTCTTCATAGGCTATCTGTTTCTACATTGTATAATGCTGCTTGAGGAAAATGTTATAGTTTCCAAGACCTCTCTAGTCACATCTTAGTAATGCCTTGGCACTCGCTTCTAAATCTTGCAGTCTCATTTGCCTCAGTATTCTGAATGTTCCCAGCAGCAGTTTTATACTTTTGAGTCTACTTGATGGATTGGCACAGGAACTTTCTCAATGTTTCAGATACTTGCTTGTCAATATTTTGTTTCCTCAGTGCTGGAAATAAGAAATGCTTTGCCTGTTAGTCTTTTGCTGGGGTGTCCAATGCTAAAGGGCAGTTTTTGCAAGAGACCTTCTAAAGGAAAAATCTCTCGAAGCAAACATCTGAGACGAAGGACCTGTGTTCCCAGTACTAGTGAAAATACAGTCCATAGCTTAGTTGAAGGAAGCTTCCTATTTAATTTACCTACCACAGTCATCTTCAAATTCACAAATTAGTGTTCACTGTTTGGGTTATAGCATCTTTGCTCAATATGTAATAATATTTTAACTTTTTTTCTTATGAAAGTGAATAAGGAAAAAGCTGGAAAAGTTTGGATGTTTATTTGTGGATATTTATTTATAATATGTATATAATTCTTGGTAAGTGCTGTATGTTGTATTCTCAATGTTTTTAGTCTTAAAATAAGGATATAGAGAATGTTGGTACTTAATGACCCCTGAAAATGTTTTTATAGATTTAGCTTCCCCGCCCCAAACCACATGAAGTAAAAAGCCCGTAAAACCCTAATGGATGTGGTTGGTTGCCAATGTTAATTGGGGAAATTTGATTGTGGAGAAGCCAAATTTATACTACTGTCCAGATGAATCCTTCCCAATTTGTAAATTTGTCTTTTTCTAATTCTGTCCCAAAACCTGGCGTTCACGTTCTAGAAGCTTACTTATCAAGTCTAGATTTCTTCCACTGGTTGCAAGAATAGGCATAGTATTAATATGCATAACAGTTCTGTATGACCAAGGAATTACATTTTTTGAAACTCAAGATAATTTTTCTTAAAGCACGTCAGTGGCACTTCAGCTGACACTCTGAAAGTCCATCAACATATTCTAGATACAATTTAGTTCTCTGAAAAATGGCTGAACTCCATTATAGGTCATCACTATAAGAACAACCCTCGCAACCCAGGCTTCTTTTGTATCCCTAAATTGTTGCTGTAGAGAGAATTACTGAAACCTAAACTACGGTTCTTCCAAAGGAGAACAGTATCTCTGGCAGAGTTTATATTCTGCATTTGTTTGTTGTTGATTATTTCAGAAATACCAGATTCATTGACATGCTGGGGACTTCAGTATTTCAGTGGTAGCCATCAATGTAAAACTATCAGACCAATATGGCATTTACCTGTCGTATACAGACCTTAACGTATACAAACCGATGGCCTTTGTGTGTAGCACAGTTTGTAATGAAACTGAGATGATTCACAATCTAATTTTATCTTTACCAGTCCTCTGATTTGTAATCTTGATTACAGCTAAATTACTTTGCAGTGAATTTTTTCTGTTTCAAATAGCCATAAGAAGAATCTACCGTACAAACCACTTTCTGTGATTCTGCTAATTGGTTTTAATACAACTGTATATATAGTAATCCTTGAGATCCATGTCTTGTTCCTGTGAGTCGTGCGTTTGTTAGGCATTTATAACTCTACTGGAATCTTCCATGAGTATAGGACTTTATGCTCAGAAGCCGTCTGTAAACAATCCTGTAATTCTTAAATATACAGAAAAAGCTGTAGTCATATTTTTTTCATGCACCTATAAACCTGGCTCTAAATGGTGTTCATTAGGTAGCCTACCTTCCCTTTTCTAAATGTCCTGGATTACTAACGGTGATAGCTTTGCCAAGGATAAGTGTGTCAGACAGCTATCGGCAGCAGAATACCAGCAGGTGACTGGTATTTAAATTTATTTTTGCTTTTAATGAGACTCAGTACTGAAAAGCTTAAAGTGCAGTAGCTACTCAGTGTGTGTTTTCACCCTGTTGCTGTACACATCAAGTATCAGGAATTTTTATGAAACAAGTATCAATAATTTTTAGGGAAACATGGCGAGACCAGGTATTATCATCAGACTGAGTGGAGCTTTTGCATGAATGGCAGCTTTTAGTTGGTCTAAGTAAGGTGGAATTTTAGATTAATTCTGTGAAATGAAGGTTAGAAAACATTCATGTTCTTCTGAAGGCAAACCTTCCCTGCCAGCTGGAGCTTCTGTAGGGAAGCCAAGGTGAGGATTGCTTTGGGCATGCCCATATTATTTTTCCTTAAATGACTGCAAGGCATTTAAGAGAAGATAGGTGAGCATGGTGAGATGGGCTTTTGCTTGTGCCAGCTTTGGCGTTTCCCACTTTACTGTGCATAGTTTCAGGGGATCCTTTCAATGCTGCTTGGTGTGTCAGTGGCAGGAAAGCAAACCATATTTGGTGTAGGAGTTGACAGAAGTCTGAGGGAGATAGTTGCGGAATTGACAGTCTAATGATGAGCAAGTGAAAATATATCATGACCTGGCATCCTGTGAATAAGGGTAAAGGTGCTGTGAAACCAGAGGTGTTCCTGCAGGGAAGGTAGCGTAGTGTTTGTCTGTCAGGCAAGTGCAGCCACCTTCTGCCCGCTGTGCTTTAGCGTTCGGTATGTTTGGAGGCATATCTGGGAATGTGGTTTTGTGTTTGAGGATGTAAGAAAATTCAGGCTGGAAGGGGCTGTGGAAGCCCAATCTCTTAGGAGTATACTCTAGGAGTATAACAGAATTAAATTTATGATTTTTCAAAACTGAGTGATATGATGATCCAAAACAACCTGTTTCTTTCATAATGTTTTCAAATAGATATAGGCACTTTTTGCTGTAGCTGGTGTTTTGCAGTCACTTGAAAAGTTATTTTCACATGAGGTACACTGCTGTATTTTAGCTTAGAAATATGAAACATGTGAAGAGCTGAGGCCAACTCACCTTGTATCAAGACTGATGGAAACTCCCAGCCAACCAGGAATGATGGAAAGATTGAGGTATAATCAATTTTTTGGATCAAGAATAGTACTGGGTACTCAGGCATACAATTGACTTCAGATTCTTGGCTGAAAAAAAACCCTAGAAAAATGCTTCAGGTGTTTTGTAACCATTTTTCACCACAAATCTGAAGTTGCTTGCTTTACTTTTATTCTTTTGCTTAAACATACCAAAGAGATGCATTTTCAGCATTTCAGTTGAAAGGAAACATTTGGGTTTTGATCAATATCAGACCCCCACCCCTAAACAAATCAATATGAAAAGTACCTGTCCATCACTCCTAATGCTCTCCCTCAAACTTAGCAAAGAATATGGCAAATAATTATAAGTATTAACTGGAGATGTCTTGATTAGCAAGCTGCTGGTTCATGTTAAATGTGTGTTCTGATTCCACAGAAGTTTTCCAGAGTTCAGATGCAGAGTTAAGCCTTATGTTTTAAATTCATCTGTGATAAATAAGACCACTTAAGTGTAATGTAAGTTAACTGTGGTACTACTGTCACTAGTAAACCCAGCATAAAACAGTCAAGAAAATTACTTTCAATTAGAAGAGTGAGGAGTATCATATTCTTCAGGGGAAATCTGGGGGGCAAAACAGAAGCACTCTAATTGGAATTTAGTTGACCAGTGTTTATAGTGAAAAATATATTGTCAACATTTGAATATTTATGATAGCAATAGTCATGATCAAAAGAACTGTAGAAATATTTAATCAGACCAAGTCATCACATCCCCAGTTTAAGTCTGGAACTATAAGGTTGGCACTGTCAACTCTAGTAACAACATTGTATTTGTTAACATACTAAGATATTAGTTCAATGCAAACAAGGTAAAAACAATCTCTAGTGAAAAAAAATAGTGTTTCTGCAACATGAAGGTGTATTTTATATATCCTGATCAGGATATGTAATAAGTCCAAACAAGTTCTGACCAGTTCTAACAGTATTATAGCTATAGTTTTATTTTTTTTAATTGACATGGATATTTCTGATGTAAATTTCAAGCTCATTTGCTACTTGGAAGTGTATTTAGAAAAACTATTGCCAGCCATAATAATCGCAGGCTTTTACTACATGTGCCAAATCAAACTCACATTACATTTTTGTTTTTAAACTTCTGCACTGCCATAAATGAAATACTCTATTTTAAAAAATGAGCATAAATTCAGATTTAGCATAAACCCTGTTTAATCCCATTGACTTCTATGAGATTGCATGAAATTTTCAGAGAGAAATGTGTCCACTATATTAATCGCATCCTATTTTTCTGTTTGACAGTGGTTTTGCTATAAAGAACCTAAAGTACTGGATACCTTATTTTTTTCTAGTAGTATTATGCTTAAAATTAAAGTATGTGTTCCCCTGATAGACATTTTACATGCAAATAATTTTGTATTGCTATAAATACTTTGTATCTTAGAAATGCAGTGTTTGCTATCATGGAGATCATAATTTTTGTGAGCTGAATTTGCTTCAGATGATAGAGAAATTATAGGCTACAATATGTGATCAAACAGCAATATGGAAAGCTTAAATAGAATGCGCCCTAAGGACAAAGGCTGGCTAAGGCTATAGGGGATAGAATAAATGGGAGTTTTAGTAAAGCTATCTCTGATTCCAACAGATAAATTATGCTCTGCCTTTTTTGTATCTCTTTGGGACTGTACTACATAAATTATGACCAAATATAATTTAGGCTTTCAGCCTATATTTCTGAACATCCATCTTGTACATTTTAAGTACAAAATTACCATTTTGCAGAAGTATGAAATTGAGACAAATTTTTTTCATCTGTGCGTTTAACTTCTGCACACTTTATAGCATCTGAAGCGTTAGAGAGGACCTCATTACTATCCAGAGGGTGATGTTAGTCAGATGATTGTATAACTGTGTTAAGGTCTATATAAGCATGAATAAAGTTTGGGGGACAGGAGAGTGTAGAACTGGATGTTCTTTCAGAATAGGTATCTCCTGTAGCTTTGAATATTAAGTGACAAACTTTTCTGAATAGAAAGCATTCCTCTGTACATCCAAATTCTTTGTTATCAATGACATAAAGTTACCTATGGAATTTCCTTTTAAAGTACAATAATGGTCAAGTGACCTGAACTTTGACATACGTGAGGACCACGAAGTTCAGACTTTCAGTGTGCTTAGGAGTTCATAAATTGCACTTGAACATCAATACATGTATGTGACTAAAGCAATAGATCCTGAGCGCCCCGTTTTTCATCACCTGAGCACTATGTTCTGTAACTTGGATTTCTGTGTAAACGCAACTGAGAATTATATACTTAATTACTACTGTTATAGTAAGCAATGTTGTAATACTATCTGGAATTCTAAAATTAGGAATAACCACATGGTACGTCCTTGTGGGGGTGTGTACATGCCTTCCACAGGGAATAGAATGTGGAAAAAAGATTCAAGTCCTCCGCTGAGGAAGGTAAACTCCCAAGAAATTTTTATTTCTGACAAAGGAACAGAATTCACAGCTGACCAAAGGCAGCTTAAAATAGTGTGCCAATACTTTTCAGTAATATTAATAGAAGAGGTTTTTTGATCCATAATAATGGGCAGCCATTCCTTTAGACCTGATACAACGTTTTCTGTATTAAGAATAAGAAATACTTAGAACTTCTGTGCATGCATAAAGACCACACCTGTAGCATACAAAGGTATAAAATAATAAGACCCAGTTAATATTTGTAGCAAGGTGAATGTGTTTGGATTAGTTTTGCATAAAATGGATGACCACAGCTTTGGGATTTCAATGCAAGTTTCCATGATGTGTGAAAAATTAATAGAGAAAACGTCTGTTGTGCGAGTAGAATAAGTGATAGTGTTGAAGAAGAAAAATCCCCCCTAAAATACCATAGGCAAATTTTTTATCTGTTACAGATTGCTTATCTGTTACCTTGGTGATATTCATGTACACTGTTTTGCCATTGCGGTGTTTACCTTTTTCTGTAATTGATATTCCATCTAAAGCTGCTAGCATTCACTAGCCTGCTTGCTTTCGCTGTACTCTGCAGTAAGTACAAGGGAACACCGGAACTCAAGCAGTAATGCTAATTGCTTATAAAGATTTTAATGGCAATCATTTAAACTGATGGTAGAGATTAGTCTGCTATCACAGACACCATCAGACAGCACCAATAGCTTGTCACCTTACCTTCTGCAGGGAAATAAAGGTGTTTCTGTTATCCTTGTAAAATGGTGGAATATTTAGTTTAAAAAGTGTGAGGATGTGGCAGATTTGATTGTAACTTTCAGCTGCTTTTCAATAGAAAAAAGTAAAATCAGTAAAACAGCAAGAAAGTGAGATTTCTACACCGCTGTCCTCCATTATTTAACCTTTCCAACATTGGAGGTGAAAATGCTGAATAAAAATGGAGTACTTTCCCACCTTCATCAGTTTTTAAATATACAGTCTTTATTCTTTTTCCACTGAAAGGTGAAAAACTGTATTGTTCTAGGATCACTCTCATACTGCTGCTGCACTATTCCTGTTTGCTGGGACCGAACTGGACATGTGTCTTTGAACCATGCATTATGTCTTCTGTAGTTACACTCACTTTTGTTGCTTTGTCTCCTAAAGTTCTCTCAGTTAAAGACCCAATTGCTTAAGTAAGGATATTACTGTTGACATTATACTATGATCATAGTTTTTCAAGAGGTAATCTCTTCCTGCACTCATCAAGGTTCTTCCCAAACTAATGTAGCATCTACAGATCTTACTATTGATTTTTTGCAAATTATGACTGGGAAGATGATCTTGTGTCAGAGGTCAGACTGTTCCGATGTGTGGTAGAGGAGGAAGAAATGAATTCTGCTAAATTTTACAAGCCCATCTTTTCATTAATTATACTGTGTATTTTGCTTTTTAGGTCATGAGCTTTTAACATCAACATATGAAGGCAAAAGGAAGTCTGTGAGTTAGCTACCATAGGGTTAACTTTTATTTGAGTCATTACTAAGTGATTTCATGTCCAGAGAGCCTTCAACTCAGGATGTGTAACATTTATCTGCCTAAAATTAAAAGGAAATGAAAGAGATTTATTAGTGCTTGTTTCTTGAAGATGGTTCTCCACATTTGGATTGGTTGAATGATTGAGGATAAAAGGCTTTCATAACGATGTTGGCATTGTACAAATGAGCTCTAACCAGAAGTGCTGTCCTAAATGCTGCTGACTTAAGGATAAAAGTACAAAGAAGAGAGCATAGCCTCTTTGCAGTTAAGGGTATAACCAGAGTCCTCTTATAAAAGTCTAATTTAACTGGTATGATTTAGGCTAGGATAATTGTCTACATATGAACTATGACTAGGTTTGTTTAGATGTTTCAGGAAAAAAAAATGAAAAAAAGAGTCGAATTTTGAGGTGCAAACAGGCTATAACTGATCATCAGCAAAACTGCGGGTGTGCGCTGTGATGCTGAAGTTGTTGGATTGAGTACATTCAGAAAAAGAGTCATTTTAGGAGACAATGGGGGGAAAACAATAGAAGTGAAGCTAGGAAAAAGTATGTATATCTTTACCTTGAAAACCTTAGTTTTTTGAGACATTTGGATGGGTTATAAATCCTTTCTTAAGATGTGAAAGAAGAAATTCAGCGTTCCAAAAAATCAGTAATTCCAAAGTCTGTTTGGAAAATGGACATTAAAAACTTCACACTGCTCACATAAATATGGATTATTTTTTCCAAGTAACAAGAAAAGTATGTGCATCACATCATCATAATAACAACCCAAAAAAACCTTCCATTTTTTTCATTGGTGTTAGTCTTTAAAAGACTCTTTAAAAAATTCTGTAAAGTTTATTAGGTTTAAGATGTTATTTTTATATAACTATGATAATGATAAAATAATGCTAAGTGTGATAGTTCTGTAATTTCTTGAGCCATAGGTAAATTATAATTTTTGTTTCTTGAGATAAACCCCTGCCTTTTTTTTTTTTCCCCAATTCTATTGCTCTTCACTGAATTAGCTGCTTAACTGTAATGATTAGCTTTTCAAATGCTAAAGTGAAGGTACCAAAAGTAATGAAAAAAAATTGAAGTGATTCAAGTGTGTACCATGTGCATTTCATGTTTTGACAAAGAATCCCCTATTTCAGTCTTGTGTTACGGGCCTGGCACTCTGTTTTGGGTCTGTTAAGGAGAAGGTGCTGCTGTGTGGATTTAATGCAGATGGGTTCTGGGGGCAGACAGTGTTCTGAACAGCACATCATAATGTGCTGCTGGTGATGACCTGTAAAAGGCTATTGCATGTACTGTGTAAATAGGAACATCCAGGCACTAGCTAATTGCAGAAGCTGGGAAAGATGGGAACTCTCGATCCTGTGATACAGGGGTATGGAATAAGGGTCAGTTTATGATATTATTTACCATAACATTCTTGGCTTTACCATCCTTTTTTATTTTTTCTAAGGATGTTATAAAATATTATCATTAATACAGAGAATGTATTCTGAGATACTTAGGTATGAGAGTATTTTTTTCTTTGAATTTTCACTAAACTCAGTAAACAACTGAATGTGTAGTTATTTGCATTAGTTAACATTGATCTGGGTTCCATAATGAGGGATTTAATGTGTTGATTTTGGAATTTTTGTCTGGTATTCACAATTTGACACTTCATTTGGGAGACTGGTCACCCAGCCCATATTTGCTTTCTGATCTAGTGCTCATAGCATTTATAAATATGTGTACCCCTGAATGGCTTGCTGAGACTTTGTTCTTTCTCAGTGTAGGTAATATAAGGAAGATATAAAAAAAAGAAGTCTAAGGAATATTAGGAATTCTTGAAACATTCCATTCTAATTTTCTTCCAAAATATTCTAATTTTCTCTTAGTGACTAATTTAAATATACAATTATGATTCTAACAGTTACCTCCAAGTAAGTGCAGATGCAAAGAATCAGAGTCAAAGCATGAAAAAGAATAGTTAAGTTGTATCCTGAATGCCAATGTGACCTTTTCTTGATGGTTAAAATGGTGACATCTTTATGGCTGAACACGTTTTTTAAAAATAGAATTATAAACCTAAACTATAATCATATGTAAGTTCTTAAATGACTTTAAAAAGGTAAACCGGACTTATTACATCTTGATTTTTATTCATAAAATAAGTATCATGCCAATATTCTGATATAGATCACAGAACATCAGATAATTTCTAGGCTGATCTATAAATGCCTTGAGTTTGAGTTGTAGAATAAAATTCTTGCTTAACAACACTGTTTGGTTTATAAAGCTACTAATGAAAATGAGTTTATTTTTAAAAACATCAACAGTCAAGCAACATAATTCTTAAGCACCAGTTTATCTTTGCAGTATCTTCTTCAATTATGTCTTTTCCTTATAATTGTTTAAATATTGATACTGTCATATATATTTTACTTATGCTTCTTGCCATGTGATACGGCCCGACAGTAACATGTATTGTGTTTAGTATCATTTGCCTGTGGGACTTCATGTTATTTGGGAGAAAGTAAGTATATTACACCAGTAAAGATCAGAATTTTTACCACAATGAGGGTAGGTTACTGATCAAAGAAGACTTGCTGTGAAAGTCCTGAAAAGGAAATAGTTTCTCATGGATTGTACTCATGAACAATTTTGAAAATAGAAGGGCATTATAAAGAATACATAGTTGTACTACTCACTAGTAATGGTGAATACCCAAGTGCTTTTTAACTGATCATTTGGAGTATTGTGTCCAAAACACCAATTCTTGTGATACTGAAAATTGCTTTTTCATCACTTGGAGAGACCTGGGAACCCAGTCTGTTAGGTTGCTAATTCATTGGCCTAGGATTTGATTGATTTTAAGGTGAGGCACTGGATGTATAGAGAACTTAATCACCTTTACTTTAGAGGAACATAGGGAATTCTGGATAGTTTGTGTAGGATGCAGAGTGCACAGCGCTCCCTTAGAAGAATTGCTGTTACCACTGAACGACTTCAGTAAATACCATGAGCATATTTATGAACTTTCATTTGCCTGGCTTACACTAGTGGAACTGGGGAAAGTGTGCCCAGGAAAACACTGACAACAAGAGCTGAATCAGAATTAAAAATGTGACTTGTCTGAAAATATTCAGGAATATAGTTTTATCTGCTGAGAATCTCAGCAATTTACTCATCGGTGTATGCTATAAGCTGAAGACTTAACTAATGATAAGATTGCATTGTGTGCCATAAAATTGCTCTAGGTTTTTTAAATGGCAGCACTAAAAATGCAAGTACTGAAATGGGGGAACTCAAATTGGAGCCTAATAAAATATCATCCCGTGTTTGTTCCTCATATAGAACAATGACCTCTCATAAGCCATTGCTTTCTTACTTTTCTAAGGGTTATTCTGTTGCCTTGATTCCTTCCCTGATTATCTTGAAGCCTGTCAAGTTGGAAAGCTCTCCCCTCCCTTGCTCTTTCTTCCTAATAGACATGAAACAGTCCAGTCAATAATATTTTACTTGTCTTCCCACTGCGTGTCTCTTCCTCTGATCAGTTTAGGCGGGTTTGACTGCAGAAAGTCAGAAGGGAGGTTAAGATCTGAAAGTTCAGCCAAATGTTATCAGCCACAGTGATGTTGCTAAGGGAAAGGCCTTACAGCCCCCAAGACCGGAGCCAATAATAGCTGCACATAACTGATAACATCAACAGCTGTCAAAGATCCAGGCATTTGTGGTTCGTCTGTAAACTCAAACACCTGTATTCAGTCAAGCTTTGATTGTTATCCCCTCTTTTCCTGTCATTTTGATTCGTTCCTTGAAGGTGCTGCCAGGATATTCTAAGCTGCTAGTTGATTTATAAAGTGAAAGAGCCCTTCGAAACTTCGGCACAGTTTGAAAAATCGACTGAGGCTCTCATTCATAGGGTGACAAGTTACTTTGACATTGATATTGACAGTATTCTTTTAATTAAGTTTTAGATGATGTAAGGACGGGTTCAGATCCTTGAAAGCATGGGTTAAAAGTACATTAACAGCTTCAACATGTGTCACTTAGAAGAACGTTATGTACTTTAAGGAGGTTTCTTTTGTGATGAATGAGATCAAAGTGACTAATAAACATTCTCCATGAAAGCTCTTCAGAACACAGTATATACATGTTTGAGATATTTAAAAGATAGAGTTTCGAGGATCAAACTGTAAACTAAGCTAAAATATATTAAATGGACAGTTGATACTGTTCTCTCACTGCTATAAATTAATATGCAACACAGAAAAAGAGTGGTTTTTAGTTGTAATGGGAATTACATGGTAAGTTATGCAAGGGTAGTTCTTTGCTCTTCAAGTAGGGAATTGTGTATTGCAGATCCATAGAATGTGAAGTTTTGAATGGCTGGACTAAAATAGTAGATCAGATATGCAAATTATCATTATTATTTTGAATTAATGCAAGTCACTGCCATTCTATTGACTTCCTCTGGCCTGTGCCTTGCAGTGAACTTGGTCATTGAGAAGCATGGCTATAGACAAGTGCAGTGGAGTTTGGTGGGTTTGGCGATGTCCCTGTAGTGTTTCTCTCTATCTCACTCTCTGATTTTTCTCCTTTTTCTTTTTAATTTTTCTTCTAATACTTCAGAAGTTCCTTTCTTCCCCATCTTCATTATTTGCTACAGTATTCCAGAGAAGTGATATGTACTGCAGTGACAGACAAGAAAAACAGTATTTTAAAATAATTAATTATACTTCTAGACTGTACTGTGTATTCCAGGAAGAATATTTCGAGCTAGTGTCATGTGCCTTGAGAACTGAAACATTTTATTTTTAAAGAGACTGTGGTGATGAAAGTGATGCAAATGTTATAAATATTTTGATGGCAGGGGTTGCAATGGCTGTTTTCATCTTGTGAGTATTGTTTTTTGTCTGCGGCTTTGTAAGACCAGTCATTTTCAAACTGAGTTCAGGACACGTACTGAACTTGTGTGGGTCTGAGTGCACAGCTGAGGAGCTTCTCGGAGTTAACATTAATAGTAACTGTGAAACTATGCAACTGCAAACTGATTTTTGTCAATTACTTCGAAACTGAGCAATAAAGAAAGGATAACAGCGACCTAGTTCTTAGTCAAATAACTTTTATGCTGAGTTTCATTATTAGTCCTTGATTGAAATCTGGTATACTCCTTAAGTTGCAGGAATGCAAATAAAAACGTGGGCTGAAAGGTTTGGAACCTCGAGTCAGTGAGACTGTTGATGTCTGTGGGCTCAGAATTTAAGGTTTGCTTTCTGTTCCGGGTAGAACACATAATTTTGTAGCTAGGAATGTCTTATATACTGAAATTTAATGGTTTGGAAACCCAGTCTTTACATATAGGTGAACACATCCCCAATTCTTTGGTAGGATTCTACAGTTGGGTCAATGTAGGTGCTTAGATTTATATGTGTAAGTGCAGAAGTAAACAAGGAGGGGAATGGAAAAGAAAGGGTAAAACATTTAGTATTTCTAGTAAACCCAAGGTTGACACCACTGCTCTGACCTGGTTGGCCAAACTCCATGAGAGCGACATTAATGACAGCTGGTGACAGGCTGATCTTTTCTATAGTGTTGAGCGAGTCCTGTACATGTAGAATGGCTGCATGGCTCCTTTTTCCCCTCCTGGCTGCAAAGATGCAGTTTGGAGGCAGGCCCACCTTGCTGATGCTGGCTCTGAAATGTAAGCTTCTGTTCTCTCTTGAAAATCATATGACTGGTCTTCTCAAGAAATCTTGTTACTGTTCAGTTCAAAAGAATCGGTATGTTTTTTTCCACTTTACCCTTCATCACCTCTGGAAATTGTAGCATTTTGAAATTCAATGAAAATATATGAAAGAGTATATATTTAACAAATTTACGTATATATCTGCATTTTTGGTAT
Source organism: Gallinula chloropus (assembly GCF_964237585.1). NCBI lineage: Eukaryota > Metazoa > Chordata > Aves > Gruiformes > Rallidae > Gallinula > Gallinula chloropus. Next base: position 5,114,619 of record NC_140098.1, read on the forward strand.
GTACTGGGCAAGTTTTTGCAATGACTTTGAGAGACAAGAAGGCAAGGCTGATGTGCAGTTGAAATAGTGAAACTGAAAAAATAGGATTAAGATGAATCAAAGCAGGGGATGTGTACTAGGTTAGAGCAACTCCTGGGTTTAGTAGATTGTTGTTGATAATACATTGGTTTTACCTTTCTGGTGCTGCGCTGTGAGGGTTAGGTTAGCTTTACTTAAAATGTTTATTTTTTCTTATTTGAATCAAAACTTTTCAAAATAAATTGCTTTGGAAGTATGGCAGGTCTCTGGCATGAGGATAAATTTGCAGCATTTATCTTATATACTATGCACATATGCTGTATACACCGGAGACCTAAAGTGTTACTACGTCTGCTCTGAAATACATTAACTCTTTATTGTGGGACCACTAAGGTCAAGGTCCCAATCCTACTAGCTCCCTTGCGACACAATTGTCTTACATTTGCACACTGAAGCAACTGAAGTTGTACATAGGCTCAGAGGCTGTATATTCATTCTTAAGATGTGGAATTTTTAATGTCCCATTTTCCACATGTGATAAGTGAAGGAGCGAACTAAAGCATTTCAGTGACCGTAAGATGGATTTTTGGTAGGGCAAAGGTTAAATTTCATGGGTTTCTGTCTTCCAGTATCTATTCTTCCAAAATGATGATTTATTTGGAAAGATGTGTTTTGTATTTCTAGCAATATACCAAATGAAGTGAAGTATACGTGCATACTATTAACTTCTTATGGAGCACGTATAAAATTCCAGGTAAGTGGGAATCATGTGACTGGCAAGGGGATAAAAGTTCTCTACACATTCTGCTTTAAAATAGAATTATTGTGCCACTTAATTTGTTGTTTTTCCTATTTCTTACAGAGAAAAAGAAAATTGCATGACAAAGGTTAATATAACAATCTTCTCTTATTACAATGATTTATGTATGCTGAGCATTAACAGCAGAATGTCATCCAGCTCTCCTTTAATTTGCAGACATCTGGATTTTTCTTTGTTGGGATCACAGTGGTAGATGACAAAGCCGTACTCTTGAGAAATAGGAGAGAACACTGTCATTCATAGCTTGTTATACCACAAACACTGAACTCTGAATAGTTATCTCTGGCAAGTCAGTGGACTTCAAAAATAGAGCTCCGTTTTTATCCAAATGATCCTCACTAATGAAATACATGGGGAAGAATATTATATTCATCTTAAAATTATTCTGATCCTATAATATGTCAAATGACTGTAGATAGTGGTTAAAAGAACCTAAATGTGCATTCTCCTGCAATTTTAATTTGGGGATGTCAATCCTGCAATTTGCAATGATTATGGTTTAAAGCAGCCAGTTTTGTTTCCTTCTGTAATGTAAGATAAAATATATGTTTTAGAAATGTTTAAGGAGTGGAGGGCAAGGCAGTTTGATTAAAGTAAAATGCATTTTGGCATGTTTGAATCAATTGTAATGAGAATTTTTCATTTTATTGGTGGTTTAACCCAGAATGATCTTGGTGCTGTGCAGAGGTATGGCTTGCAAAAACAATATTTCATTATGCAGGGTATGTCTGCTCCCTGTGTAGATCAGCCACCTCTGACATGAAATGCAGATTTCAAACATTAAACTTCAATGGAAAATGATCATTTAGCAAAAGGAATAGTCTTATCAGAGAAGTAAAATGAGAATTTTGGCTTGCATTAAATAAATATGAGCTGGAAGTTAACTACAGTATGAATGGTTCCAGCAGCCACAAAACGTATCTTAGCATTTCTAGCACCTTCATTCATCAGTTATTATTCCTGTAATGTCCACAGGGTTTGTTTGCTTGTCCTCCACCTAATTTACAACATTTGATAAGGTAATAATTTGTAAGTTAAGGGTTCTGTTCTTGAAGGGCCATCTTACTGTCCATATTGGTAATCCCCAGTTATAGGCAAATTATGGAGGAAATGAAATAAGTTTATATATACACTAGAATTTTCTATGAGATAGAAGAGACTCATTCAGAAAACTAATTCTTCAAGTTGTTCTTGGATGGTGTAGTCTTATTTTGCAGTTTGGTGTGATGGTGTTTTGTTTTGGTTTTTTTAAATTTTAAACGGTCTGTGGCTGTGTTTAAATTTTTCTACTTCACAAACTGTAATAAAGATTTGGTGCTGAGGAATGTTCAACAACTCCAGAAGCATCCTTTTTTTAAATATGGCCTAAAGTTGAATCCCTTTATATTTTGTTTATTTGTGAATACAGGTAGCTCTTAAAATGTTTTACCTGGAGTTTAGCACCTATGTAGCTCTGAATTCATGGTTCAATTCCTCTAAAAGACAGTCATAGTAACTATACCAAAAGCTTTTCAACAACACTCTTTCCGTTGTCATCTCAAAGACTTTTAACAGAAGGGAAAAAACAAATTTCATGGGATACACCTCATGACCCTCCTTGGCCTATAAAATGGATGCTGACTGCCAGAGTCTGCACGTGTTTTTGTGCCTGTTGTGTCTTTACCTTCTGATTAGTCGTAGAAAGCTACTGCCTTTCTGGGGTCTGCTGCTGCTTTTTGCCTGGAATGTTTTCTTTGAATAAGTGCAATCATAGAGGTAAAGGTAGTGAGTTCTTTTCACCCCTTCCACTCATGATCGTTGCTATAAGGTAACAGATACAGATCTGTTTATAGAGATTTATATTGAGGGTGGTTATGTGTGTGTGTGTTTTCATTCCCCTCCTGCCCCTGAGCTCTTGCATTAACCCCAATATATAAGTTGATTAATTCTGATAATACAGTGGTTTTCTTTTCTCACACCTGAAGAGTGACTGTAGACTCCTGATACAAAGGGAGTTTGGATCAGCCTTTTTACTTGCTGAATAATGTTCCTTGGAGTAGCATTTCTACATTTTGATGGAATTGGTTAATTGGATTAATAGGAGTGCAGGAAGCTTCTCTGCTCAAATCAAAATGTAGCTTGGAAACTCTTGAAGAGTGACATTCACTTAAAATAGCAATAATGAAGGCCAGGAGAGGCAGAGAGAAGCTGTTTTTCTTAGAATTGTTTTGCTGTGATCTGTATGCCTGTGAGTGGGAAATCTAAACTATTCATGGAATAAAGGTAGTTATCAGACATGTATTTTATAGCGTAACTGAAATGGTAAATGGGGGTCTAAGAATAGAGCACAGACTGTACTTCTGTCTGGAATAAAATCATTGTTCCAGGACATATGTTTCATATGTAGCTAATCTGTGCAGTTGGCTACTGTTTGTTATTTAACACTCGGTGTGTGCTTTGTAAAGCATACGGCTATATTAATCAAATCAATGTTATTTTGCTTCCATACAAAACTTACTCTTCTCATCATAGAATGGTTTGAGTTGGAAGGGACCTTGAAGACGATCAACTCCCCTGCCATGGGCAGGGACACCTCCTACTAGACCAGGCTGCTCAAGGCCCCATATCAGAATATTAAAAATATAGAACATTAAATATAGAATATTTTAAAAAAGGCAAATTCACCTGATTTTGCAAATTATGAGAGTTTGACACAAGAATTATCTTAAGAATAAGTGGCATTGAAAAGCGCTGTATGAAATAACTTATTTTGGGACACCCCACCTCACCCCCAGTACTGGCGATCTACCCTCTATGAATTATGGGATGTGAAGGGTTGTGGAAAGCCCATCTTATTGAGCAAAATGCTGTGCACTTGTCCTTATTTATAAAGCGTTTTCCAAGGAAAAGTTACCTGGAAACCTTACCTGTGCTTCCCTGGTAAATATTCCCTGAGCCTTCTGAATCCAACATGTGAATCACCTTGCACACAGATAATATCGTTGAAAGTCTTTTAGCTATATTATTGTTCAACAGTTCTTATTTTATTTGTAAGCTGTTGCTGTTTTGTGTGGAAAACTTAAGAAACTTTTTCTTACTAGAAAGTGAAGAAGAAAGCATTTTTGGCTTTCTTTAAGGAAATCAACCATGTAAACCTTAGGACTAAATAAAGAGAAAAGATGCATCAAGCTTACTCAACAAAAGACCTTTTTATTCTCGCAGGAATAAATTTGGGTTGTGTTAAACTTTTCTTCTTCATCATCGGGTATATAGTAAACTTGCTGTGTTTATTCACTAAAGGGAAATTGTGCTGACTGACAATAACCCCAATTCAGAAAAAAAAAGAATATTTGAAGAATGTGAAATGAAAAAAATACAGTTTTTATGAAAAAACTCCTGACTTAACACCTCATTCTCACTATGACCCTTATTCCATCTTATCATAGTAAAATAAAGCCCTTTCCAGCCTCACATCATGTTACAGCATATTAGTGTGATTCCTTTAGTAATTAATAGAATTTAGGCTCCAGCATAGTCAGTTTTGATTAAGCAAACATTAAATTAATTCAATCTGCAAACACTTAACTCTGTTAGAACTATTGAGGGAAGAAAGCATTTGGATGGACGGCAGAACGCATCTTCATCGGATTGCTAGCCACCTCAGAGTAGTTAACAGTCAGATCAATACAGCTCCTAGAGCTATAATAAAATGGCTTCGACAAGCTCATCTGTGGCTGAGAACACAGTATACACATTGATTTCCTGGCCTGATATAACCCATTTACCTATTCAGCTAGTCCGTTAAGGAAGGTGTAAGGCTACAAAGGCCCAAGGGAGCAATGATGCCTGTAAGTAGGTTAGCAAATACTTGGAAATGTCTTAATTTGTTTTACAGTTACTACTTCAGGGAGATACTTTTTTTTTTAAAAAAAAAAGCTTTATATATAATTTCTTATTCTTTTGTGGTGTTTTTTAAGTTGGGCAATACGCAGGGCTCTGTGCTCAATTTCTGTCTTCACAGAGGTACTTACTGTTATGTTACTGATGTTTGTTATCCCCAAAACTCCAGCTTATCCTGCTAGCTTTGAAATGTTCATGTTACAAAGAATATACCAAGTCAAAATTGAACCACTGTCACTCTACTTTTTCATTCACTTGGCTTGCTTTCCTAAGTCTGATAAAGAAAAAGTGATAGAAAGGGAATTTATGTATGGGGATCCATTATGTCAAGCCAAGTTCTTGCATTGCTTTGGTTATTTATTTATTACAGCTTCCTGAGTGCTAAGTGGCAAAAGTGGGAACTGGAAAAGTGATTCTAGTCCTCTGAGCTACCAGCTTGTGCTAATTCTATTCTGTGTATGCAAGTGAATGTGTGGGTACAGACGAACTGGTGGGGGGGAAGCGATAGTATCTGACGTGGCTACGGAAAAACACTCAGAGTCTTCCAACTGAAGGTAGCTTATTGTGAAAAGTCTGTTCAGCTGCACCTTAGAGGCCTGCCCAATTCTTATCAGAACTTGACTTTCATGTATGAAATGGCCAGTGTAATTTCTAGTAGCATTTCTTATGCCTTTTCAAACATTTTACCATACAGATATTTGTGATACTGTGTCCCAAACTGCATGTTTAGGTATGTGAAAAAGCTGTCTTTTAAACTAAGTGCAAATGTTTATTCATTTCATTGCTCTCAAACTCAATTTTTGTTTCAGTTCCTTTAGTAGCTTGTTTTATTCCCTCTGTGATTCTGTACTGAGCGGGTGGATACTCAAACCATTCATGAGGAAAGATATATTGAAAAAGACAGAATGGTAAAGTGGCTGATAGGCAGTTATTAGATTCAGATAAACTGTAATCTTAAGTCATCTTATGAGCATGCTAATTACACAATGACATTACCTACATAGAGTGCCATTGCTTTGTTAACATGTTGTGCAAGGTCCTTTATTAACACTGCAAGAAAGGACTTCCTCTCATTAGATGGTTACGCAAAACTATAATTATACTTGCCTGTGAAAAATGGTGAAGTTATGAAAGGCTTGCTTCTTGAGGGCTGTAGGGTTTTTTTTTCCCTTGCAGATTATAATCACTCTTTCTGTGGAGCCAATGTGACACGGTTTAAAGAAATTTGTTTCTATCTAAGGATTAGAATGATTAGAATTCAATAATCTCTTTATCTTTCTGCTAAGGTAACTATTATCTGTGTTATTGTAGCATTAAAATAAAAAAACATTTTGTGATAAGCCCAACAGTTCAGGTAATTTTGAAGAGAAATTTGGGTGCTGTCACTGAAGAGAAAATTAGCAGTAACTGATTCAAATTTAAAATTACTTTTTTGATATAAATATAAAATATTTTGTATGTAATAATTACTAGTTGTTTCAACTAATGCATTTTTATCAAAGTGTATTTTTTTTTCTTGATGCATCTTTGCATTTCCAGGTTTGTGACTGTGTTACAATCCCCTTGTGAAAATTCTGCAATGTACAAACGGTATTCCCAAGCTGTTCAAAAGTAACACTGGGTTCACCACTAAAAAGCATGATATAACTGTTTATAGCCTTACATAGACAAAGGAGGGATTTCAGATCAGTTTTCATGTGTAATACTAAGACTACAAATCTTCAACCACATCCTTTTAAAGGCTTATCTGGAGGTGAGTTCTTATTTCTTCCATAAATCAGATGTTTGTGCAGACCTGGCTGTCCTGGGGTGCTTTCTGGGGATCAGGTGTTCAGAATTACTTTTACAGTTCTGCAGGAGTGGGCGTGAATGTTATTTATTTAGTTATTTACTTCTTATTTTCCCCATTTTACTTTGAAAGAAAAGCCTGCAAAGACCCTCTTCAAAGACTCCTTTCCCAGAGTGGACACACTACAGGGGGATTTAATGGTCTGCATGTACATTCCAGGTGGAAATGGGCAGAAACATTTTGTTTCTACTCCAGTAGTGTCTGAGTATTTTAGTAGATTTGTTGTCCACATAAATTTTACAACACATGTGATAATCTGTGTCCTTCAAATCAAGCTAATTATGGATTAAGGTCCTGAAATTTATGCTACCAAGTTTCAAAATTCAGTTGCAGCATTTTAAGTGAACAATGCACATTTTTTGTATTAATGATGTAAAGCAGAAGGACTACTTTCATTAGGAGATGAAATGATGGTAACTGGAGTTCAAAGGCAGTGCTCTCAGAAACTTGCTTGTAAGGGTGACAAGCTGAACAATGAAGAAATTTCCAGGAAGACAGAGAAGTCCTTTGGTATGGTAATCAAAGCAGTTTTGAGCATATATTTTATGACATTGGCTTCAGGTTGGCAGGTGACAGTGTAAGTCTATGTGGGTTTGAGGCGCATGCAAGGATTATGGACAATGTACATATAATTTCAGGGTACGAAACGGGTTTAGTGGACAGTGAGCAGCTGATCCTCCTTTGTGGTTATCGTAGAATGTAGAGGAAGCAAAATGAAATATAGCAGAAGAACATTTGATACATTACAGAGAAAGCAGTCAAGTGTGAAATGACAGCAGGAGAAGCCAAACATGAACAGGCAACTGATGAAGAGTTGGTGGGATTGAGGAAATACATCCAGGTTGGAGGCTAAGAGCTGGCTAGAAAAACATGATGCCACTCCATACAAGTGGCAATGAGCATTCCAGGAAAATCTAACTTCTAATATTAGGACCATGAAATCGGAAAGTATAAACTGAGATAATTACTTTGAGATACACTTGGTGGTCATTAACAAAGAATGGAAGTGAAATTGAGAGTGTGTTTAGTACTGAACACTTCAGTAAGGAAGCAGAAGTGTGGACAGACTTCCAGGATGGTCTCTGGCTGTCTAGCTAGTGAACCCTGAAATATCAGGGAGGAAGTATTACCTTGATAAACCATGCCGCTGCTTAATACTAGAGGAACCTTGGGCTCAGGCTCCCATTCCTTTTTCTGTTCTCACAATAAACATTTAGTTTACTGGCTTCAACCATCAGCGTGGATCATGTTTTTCGCAACATGTAGATTAACATTCTCAATTGTCAGTGGCAATAGACTGCATTTGTTTCAAGTGAGTTCAAAGCCTGTCTGAGACAAAATGGAATATGACATAGAACTCTGATACTGTTGTGGCCTCAAGCAAATATAGAAGTTGTACACCAAAAGAGCACATTGCTAAAGGCAACCAGAACAGTACTAGAACAAAAACCAATAGGCTGGAAAAAACTCCCACCAAGAGTATCTCTAATTCTACAGGAATGCACCTCACTCTGGGCCAAGGGTGAGAATAACTCAGCTACAGGATAGGACTGAAGGAGAAATTAATGCTGACGAGGGAAAAGTCTGAGTGATGAGCACATTCTCTTAGAAATGGGGCAAAGACAAAAAGAACTTTTAGATTTAGGAATGTTGACAAAAGTCTTGGTTTTCTGTACATGATTCTAACTGCAGTCTCTTTGTGTCTTTGAAGAAATTTGGGATAGTGAACAGCTTATTAAAATAAATATTTTGCATATAAGGGAAGAAAAGAATGAAAAAGTGTATGACAAGTTTAAAAGTTTGGACACGTGAATTTCTTAAATAGTCTCTGTATGTGGTTTTATCCTGGGCTGTCAGGTTAAAGCATCAAGTTAATGGTTAAAATCAGGAAGCTTATGACTTTCTTTTATAACTTATCTTTTAGCCTAAGGTTTTTCTGAAAAATTCCATGGTTAGCCAGACTGGAAGTACGTTGGCACAATCTGAGGTAACAAACAGTTAGCCAAATGTCTGCTTTCACATGGAATCATAGGAGATCTAAGGAGATTGAGAGCAGGAACTTTCAAAAATACTAGAGAAAGAGTGGTGTTTGAAATAGCAGGTCTTCGAGAAGTGAAGGATATGCTAAATTTTGCTCAGGTTTTGATGAATTAAGTCATATGGGATTGCATGTGATCTGCTCAAGCGTAGTCAGGTTTTATATATGTTGATGCTGCATTTTGTGTGTGGGCTGAGTCTTACCTGCAAGTTATCATGGCTTTGTTTCAATTCAGTGTGTTGCAAATCTTCACAGACCTTTTTTGGACAATCTGATTATTTTTTTTTTGGGCTGAGCTTGTAATTTCCGTGTGGTTTAGAGCATCTTTGAGAATACTTAGTATGTGTGTAGGGTGGTTTTTTTGTCAGTCAATGACTTAGCTTGCAAGTATAAGTAATTTAACTTTTGCTTGAATAGTACCCATCGCATAAGCCAAGACATTCTTTTAATAAGTGAGACTAATAAATAAAGCAAAAGGGTTGGAGTCAGAGGGTCCAGAGCCCTGCCGTCAGTCTGACTCAACTCAAGCAATTACCTAAGTAATGCAGCAATAAACAAAAAGAAATCAAATGGATTTTTCACTTCAGAATTAAAAAAAAAAAAAGAGAAAAGTTTTGTTTCTTTTATCCTTGACTTCTAAGGCCACAGCCACACACAGAGCTAGGGCAGAAATTGTACCTCGCACTTCATAGAACAAGGCGTACATACTGCCTGGGAAATAAAACATCTTTAAAATAAATAAGAAAAAAAAGCAGCCTGTAAATTAATAAGAAGGAAAGTACATTTTCTTTATTTCCTTTCCTTCTCCTGAGCCCCACAATGTATAAAAGAAAAGCAATTATTATGCAGCAAAACCAATATAATAAATAATTTCAAAGGCAACGAAAGCTGGATTCAAAGAACTGAGGCATAGAAGAGTGAACTTCTAGATGCATGGCTATGATATATGGGGAGAGATGGGATGTTAATTTCTGTGGTGAAGAATTGCTTATGTAAAGATTAATTCGTCAAGAATATACCAGTTTTAAGTGAAATATCCTACAGTTAATTGCAACCTTATGCTATGTTTGAATAAGATTTGGTAGGTAGCTCCACAACATGAATTCTGACTCGCAGACTCAGAGTTTTTTCAACTGGCTCCTTTTTACTATGATGTAATGGGTTTGTATTTTTGTATTAAGTACCACCTTACTTTTAACTCTCTTGGTTTTTCCAGACAAGGGAAGATAAAGGTATGACTCTATCTGTTGTCTCTGATCACCTTGGAGAATGCGTAGTTAGTTGTAGTCCCTGATGTCTTTCCATGGCTGGAAGTCTCTAGCTCTGAAAATGGCCATGTTAGCAGGCAGACCTTTTTCTTCTCTGTGACAATTAGTCCTCTAAAGCATACACATTATTTGAAAAAAAAGAAAAAAATAGTTAAAGAAGTCAAGGTTTGTTTATGTGGGTTTTTTGTTCCTCAAATTTATGTATAGTCTTGGAAAGAATAGTTTTCAAAAGATTACTTTTTTCATGGTTTTCCCTGGTCAGAGCCATGTGTACAGTAATGCACTGCAGTGTGACAGAGGCAGTTTTATGACTGACAGTCCCTCGTGTGGCATACAAATACATTTTTTTATACCACATATGTTCTCTGTTGGATGTGGTGGGCTTTTTGGAGAGGTGGGTGTGTGTGGGTATTTTGGGTTTGGGTTTTTTTTTACATTCTACTGAGTACATGTCCATATTTTTTTTCCTCAAAATTTTGAAATATGCCCTGAATCCTCCATTTTCCTGGTCTCTGACATCCTTTCTCTGTTTCTCAGAGGAAGGACCGTTTTGTTCAGCAGGATTTTTGCGATTAAAACCAGAGTTATAGGTAGCTGATGGCAGCAGCAGGTAGCATGGATGTGACTGGGATACGGAAAACTATTGTCCCAGTGTCTCTTTCCTGAACAGTTTCTATGGGAAAAGGGAGCTTAATGAGCTGATAATATTGTAGGATGTGCAGGTGGACTTTTCTCTTATCTGGTTCTGGAGAAGCACTTGATCACAACGTAATACAAGAACTGACGCTGAAAACTGGGCAGAATGCAATACTGTCCTAATAACAAGATTTAGAATGAATATTTCAATTTTGGTGCCAGAATATAGTAACTAGGGGATGGAATTGCTCATAAAGCATTCAGCACCCTCATTAGACGGGTCATATTGTCTGCAGGCAGAAGTAGGCTTGGAAGATGGATCTTTCTCTGTCCTTAGAACTGTTCTTTAAAGAATGAAATCCAACATCTGGTTCTAATTTAGAGCCTTGTCCATGATGGAAAACTGGCATCTTAGCCAATTATTTGTACATTTTCAGTTCGGTTTCTAATGGGTAATGGTGCAGCTCATGGATGCCTCAATGTGTACCATGAAGCCTATAGTAACTGAGCCAATTCCTTAACCACGTGTTTACCTTTAGGTGTATGAGTAGTAAAATGAACTGAAAGCGGATTACTTTATAGTAAACACTGTGGCTTCCTGATTTATGTTGAAACGGCAATCTTGTAAGTTATAGAGTACTAGAAGTAAACTTTGCTTTACTGGCATGACCAAAAAGAACACGCATCTTTTGGTGGTGAAAAATCAGAGCGTGGACTCTTAAAAAATATCTCTCTCATTCAACCTATCCATACAGGTTTTAAAATGTATAGACTGCTTATTTGAAAACGTAACTTGCTATGTCCTGAGGAATGTGATTTAATAATCATCTTTTCCTGCCAGTGTCGAGTCTTTCTATGGGGCAGTCTCTGCAGTTGATCTTAAACAATTTCTTTGCTAACTTCACCACATGGTCATGGATCACTCTAATAAAACTAATAATAGAAATTGTGTATGTATGAGACTCATATTCATCCCTTTTGCAGCGAGTGGTGTAAGCAGAAGTCATTGATATCTGGAGATTACCAAAATTAATACCAGAAAAACTCAGTTAAAATGTTTATTTAAAAATATTTCAGCAGTTTTTATTAAAGTAGCTCCTAGGTAATGCTACAGTGCAAGAAGTATTCTCACACGTGCATAGAGATGTCGTGCTGAGCTTTGCTGCAATGTTCTGGGGCTGCCTCAAAACTGTGCTGCTACTAGAGTAGAAAACATGTAATGTATTATTTGGTTTGAAACCATAAAAATGATTTTTGTTTGTCATGCTATGCTCTGCGTGGTCTCAAGGTACTTTGCTGTTTAACTCAAATTTCAGATCCTTATGGCATGCAGTAGAAATGTTACAGTTGTGTTTGTGTTTGTTTTTTTTTTTCTTATCTACATAAACAACATAACTTTGTCAGAAAATTGAAAATGTGCACTTTGTCCCATCAGCTAAAATGGGCTGTCAGATAATGCTTTCTTTTCTCCATTGCATCAGATGAATGATGTAAATGGTTTTTGGCTTTGGAGTTTTTTGCAAGGCACTAGAGTAAATGATCAGAGTGGTAACATTTTTAACCTTATCTATCATACTGAAACATTTTTTCTGCCTCCAATAAAACATGTCAGAGTCGATTAAGGACATTCTTCAATGAGGTATAATTCACAGATTTTAGTAGCGAATCCAAGAGCACTGAAGTATTAAAGAGGCTGTGAATACTTAATTACGGATATGTTGCCATCCTACCTTTTACTGAATTCCCTTAACACTTTGGTGCTCTGTATCTGAAAATGCTCTTTTCCTCTGATGGTGAAGTAAAAGGAAAAGCCAGGTACAATGGCAAAGCATATGTCACATTGTATCTAGTGACAGTGCAGTGAAAGATACTGCTGTTCTAGTACATTCAGCCGTGCTTATCTGGTACATGAGTGCACATTACTTTCCATGGGCTTGGATCACTTTGGACAGTATCATTAAATGCCACGTCATTACCTGTTATGGAGTAGTGCTTTTGCTTGAAGTGCCTCCTGGGATACATGCAACAGTAGGAAGAATGATGGGTAAAGATGGAAGCAGCATTAAATTTTCAATGGAAACACTATTGACTTTGACTTTTCAGAAGCCTTATCTGTTAGATGGTGTTTGTCACAGAACCTGTAAAGCTGTGGATGTTCGTCAGTTGAAAGTTGCAGGCAGTTGAACGATATGGACAGGTGAAGGCTCCAGAGGGATCAGCTGGGCTAGCATCGAGCTGGAGGGGGTAAATTGAAGGTTTATTTATCCAATTCACTGTCAAGGTCAGCTTGCTGGAGAGCTGTCCTATGTGTGCTTACAAAATGCCAAAATCCTGGCAAATTGTCTGAAAGAGCCTCCAAATCACTGACCTTTGTACAGCTCGCATCAACATGCCAATGTCTTTTAACAGTATCCTTAGAGTGCATTAAATAGTTTGTAAAATCAAGCTTTTAATGTCAGCAGAAGTAACTTTTTATTTGCAGCAATAAGGAAAAAATAAAAGATACCTAATGATGATAGAAAGAAACGTATGAAATCGAGAAGCTGTTTCTTCTGAAATAAGACTTTTAGCATCTACTGCTTTTTCAGAGCATGTTTTAGAGAGGCTGTTGTTTCTCTTCCTCTCCAGATAAAACATCTAAAACCTTTAGGTATTTTTTCCTCTTTCATATGTGTGCTATCTAGCGGTTTTCTTTAATAAAAGCTAGGTTTTCAGTGTCTCATTTTTAAGTTTGCCTTTAGCCTGCTCTTACTCTCTCAGGTGAGTTACTCAAATTTTAAGCTAATTAGAGCCTAATTTATTCTTTTCATGAGTTATGAGAGAGTTTTTAAATGTTTAGTGTCACGATTTTCTGCTGTAGATGGGTTAGATATCTATTGGAAACAGGTCAAGTTATTTTTACCTGTAGCTAGGTATACCTATGAGAAGATTATACATGTCACTTTTGTAACTGTGTAGTCTTTAAAAAGTGGGTTTTTTTATACATATATATGGGAATCCTTTTATCTGTAGGAAGCGTGTGTAATAACTGCACCTAGAATTTTTATCAGGGAAAAAATGTGATATACCTTTCTCAGTTTACTGAGACGTGTGTCTTCCTGTTCAAATGTTATTTAATTGTCTGTGTCTAGAGTAGGATGAAAATAAAGGCACTTTGGGTTTAACCATAATTGGCTTAGTCTTCCAAAGGGAGTAATGGGATATTTGACTATTCCAGTGAATATGATTTTTAACTTATTTTTGTAGTAGGTCTTGCTTCCATTTAAATATTCACTTATTCTAGCCAAGTGAAATACTGATATATGTTCAGCTTTTGTTTTACTTTTTTGGGATTTTGCAGTGTGGTTTTGGTTTTTTTCTTTTGCTTATTCTTTTTTTCCTTGTTTTTTTCTGCTCTTTCTTAATGAGATACCCAAACATGTGTTTTTCTATATTTCTCTGCAATTTTCTCTTTTTGTTCGCCCGTCTTTTCTTCCTTCTCTGTGCAAGTTCAGTTTTCTTAGTAAGTCAGCCTAACTTTTATTTTTCCTAGAAATGAACAGCGATATCAGTGCACTGCATGGCTCTTGTGGCATGGGTGAAAAAGGCAAAATTATTACCCTGGTAATGGATGAAATGGAAAACAAATGCTAGCCCTATATTGAGAACCTTCATATGAAATGATCTTTTAAAATAATTGCTAATTATACTCATCTATTAATGCAAAATGTATTTTCTAATTTCATCAAAATTGGTTTCAATGTTTTGGTAATACTTGGTGTCTTGGTTTTTTATTAGTATACATATGTAGCTATGAACATTTTCAGTTTGAAATTACTGAAAGAACAAAGAAAAAATGAGCCCTTGAAGTCTCTTAACTGTAGCACAAATGTAAATTTTGGTGTATGTACTAATTTTGAATATATGTAATTCCTATTAATTTTATGGCTTTTGTGTAAATCATTGTTTAAGTACTTTTTAGACCATAGAGATTTTATACGATGGCTGCTAAGGGCTGCATTTGAGCCGTAATATACCATCACGTGAATCCGCTGTAGTTCACAGATCACTGACTTGACAGAGCTTTATTATTATTTAATATTTATATTACAGTATTGCCCAGAGTCCCCAAACTTAGACAATACCCTGTTACAGTGGGTGTTGTACAAACATGGATGTAGACATGATCAATGTCTCAAGGAGCTCAAAGCTGTTGTAGTCAGAAGGATTAGAGGTCACACTGAAATGAAATTCATAAACTTTGCAAAAAAGTTTTGCAATATGACAAGTCTGAGGTAGAAAAGATCAAATCACGGGGTGAGAGGAAAGATGAGGATTCCACCTGTACAACTAAGTAGAGACTGCCTTTATTCTTGGTAAGTACACATTTAGACAGGACGAAAGCAAGACTGAATTACGATACGGTGCCTGAAGGCACGCATTGCATTTCAAATTCAGATGTTAGTCTGTTTTATATGCTTTATATTCTACTTTAATTGAAAATGCTGCATTTTCAGATGAAGATTTAGCAGCCAAAAAAAGGAAAAGATGTTGCCCAAACAATATGTCTGAATTGCATAACTGCTGTTGCGCAGTTCTAGCAGTCATAGCTTGCAGAAGGGTTAACATATATGGTCTACATCGTATTTTGTGAAAGCAGAAAATTTCTATTTTGATTCTTTGTGTTTTGTGGGGGAATTATTGATCATTACAATTGAAATGCTACTGGAAAGCATTTGGGTCTGAAGAATTGGGGTATATTTTCTGTTTAAACTTCGTCTTTGCCAATGGCATTAATTAGTAGAAAACAAACACAAAGTGAGTAGACACACAGAACTGTCATTTTCTCTACCCTTCAAGGTTGTTCTTAGGTTTTTTCTTCTTAGTTTATGATGAAGTAGAAAGGATTTCTTTTTTTCTTCCAAAATACTTTGTTTACTATTTCTTTAGTTTATATTAAGCTATAGTAATTACAGTTCAGATTCCAAGTTCCTTTGGCACTGATTTAAAATGTACAATTTTTTTCAGTAAATATTATAATGTAATACTTTAGTAGCAACAAAATATATTTAAGGAATCTTGAACTCGCAATAATATCTTTTAGGGGAGTGTTCGTTAAACGGGGGAGAAAATTGCCTTGTAGTATACTCTGGATGTTTGAAATGAATTAGAGGATAACTTGGTTGGCTCCTTTCTCTTTTATAACTCACCAATCCATTGACTTCCACATATAAAAATCTTGTGTGTTTTTCAGCTCTTCATCTTATTTTTCCAGACTATCTGGATCACTACGAGTTTGGTTTAGGTTTCTGCCCCAGTCCTGGCTTCTGAAGGCAGTGACTGCTTTAATTTGCTGGTGTGGGGTAGGAGTTTTGGTAGGAGGAGGTAGAAGTCAGGGGATGCTGACAGAATACCTACTCTTGTTCAATTTATTTGTGGCTGTCCGTAGCTTTAAAATATTGGTTCAACAGCCCGTGTTATCAGACAACATCAGCCACATTTCCCTTTAACATACGTGATCCATGTGCTGGTCTGTGGCAGTGTCTAGAAACTGCAATGCCTGCCTAATGACTCCTGTGGACTCTGCATCTTAGGGATTTCATAATAACTCAAAACATCTGAGCCATAAGGGAAATAGCCACTTAAGACTCTCTATTCCCCCTCTCCGCCCTCCCCTCCTCCCCCCCACTTTTTTTTTTTCTCTCTATGAAATGTTAGGATTCTTAGGTTCTTTTCCCTTTAAGTTTGGATAGAAGAAGTTCCTTTGGCATAGCACGTGTTCCTCTTATTGTGCTTGCTTCTGGTGACTTTCTCCAAGTGCAATTTTGTTTTCACCGAGTTTAGAGCTCTCTTTAAACAATAGTTTTTAAAATAGAGATGCACTGTTTGTCATTTAAGAACACTTTCCTTTTGCAGTGGCACCTTTTTGGACTATTGATTGTAGAGGAAAAAGGTAGTGTACGATACTTAAACTAAGAAATTCTGTCTACTCTGCAGCAACCAGTAGTTTTTTGACCTATTGCATTGGTTGTCTCATCTTTGAATGCTGACCATGGTTTTGAGCACCTTGGTGTACAATGATGATTGAGAGTACCCCTTGCTCCTTTTGCTTGAAAGTCTGCAGAGGTTTCAATAACATACAGTGTAAGCACAATAGCTTTTAGAACATAAGAGGCTGCAGTAATAGGGGCCATCATGAACATGCTGAGGTATCTATCCTAATAATGCACTATAAAATTAATCTGTACTTGTGCAGTAGTTGCTAAGAGTGGCTGCTTCTTTGCAGATCAATGCGATGTAGTGTTCTTCCTGGATGAGAACTTCTGTGGTTCACTTTCTGTGGTTAAAAAAGCAGATGTTCTGGATTGTATGATGGAATTTTGATAATCCATTAACAGCAAAAATAAGAGAAGAGAACTCCGCTGAAAAAAGACCTTAGTACGGAACAGGAGAATGTGATGAAATGTGATGAAATGTCTAAATTTAATATAGCTACGTGCTAAATCAGCTGGGGTTTTCTTTGTGGCCTCCACATCATTGAATGTATTCTGATCGTATAAGTTACTTGTGTAATATGCAATTTTATTTCAAGACAAGTCTGCCAAATGTAGAGGTATTAGACAATTAGTGTTCAAGAATGTAGGAAATAGGAGAGATTAACTGCATTGATTATGGAATGTGAAGGTTTTAATCTTTTGGGCTAAGCAAGGAACAATGGATACTTTGCCTCTTTTATGCACAAAATAAATAGATGTATATGCATATGAGGTTTTGGAACTGGCTTGATTTACTTCATGTACATGAAGTGTGATGGATGCATCTGTTTCTTCATTATTGGAGAAATAACTCCTATATCACTAGCTAAAATATCATTGGTGTTAGTAAGACCAAGAGAAGTAATTACACTATTAAGACTGAATTCAGGTTTTCTGAACTCATTTCATTGTACCGATACTTTTATTTAAAAAACAAAACATCAACAAAACCCAAAATTCTGTGGTTAGTATGAGTTTTCATTTAGGCTGAAGTATTAATTATATATATGAGATAGATCTGTATCTATTTGTAGTATGGAGAGGGACTGAAGGACAGAGGAATTTTGATCTATGCAGGAAGAACCAGGATGTGCATCCATCTATTTCTGATTTCAGTAAAAAGCAAATGACATATATGTGTACACATTGAAAGACTACATATTTTATGAAAGAGTCTCGTCAGACCTAACTGTGGTGCTGCCAAGACAAAGCACAATGTTTTTCTATCTAAAATTTAAACTATGCTGTAGTTATTGTTTTGCGCAGGAACGTTAAAGGAATCTTCTGTTCACTGCAACAGAGCAATGAATGAACAACTTAAATTTACAGCAGGAAACATCAACTTATTTCACCAAAACAAGGGTGTTCTTTTACGTTATCAGAGGTTATAACCACTGTTTTGAAATACTTGCTGTTGAAAAATGATTGGCAAGAGTGGAAAGAAGTGTATGTGTTTAACATGTTTTTTATGTACTTGATTTTTGTATTTATTGCAAGCATACAGGTAACTTGGAAGTATATACTTATAAACAAGTTTGTTGTTGTCATACTAGGTTAACTTAAATCTGTTGTTCTGCCCTTGCTATAGTTTCAAACTTTACTGCTCCCATTATTCTCATATTGGCCTTGTTGTATCTAGTACATAGTTGTCTGTTATTTTATACTAGTAAATCACCAAGACTCAGTAAAAATGTAAAAACCCCCTAATGTATAAAGATGAAATACTTTTTTGGCTTAGACTATACAATCTATTTTTCCAAAGTATTTTAAGATGACTTCAAATTCTGTCTATGCTTGTAAATTGCGTATTATTAAAATAGCTTTTAGGTGTAACAAAAAAAAAGAAAGCAAAAGTAGTAAAATAGTGTACATGTTACTGTTGAAGCCTCCTCACCTGCATGTTTGTATTTGTTTGCTGGTCTTTGAGAATAGAAAAGTCTTGGAGTAAGACTATGTGCAGCTGTATGCTGGGACTAGAGTCTTACAGTTCTTAGGAAAGGTTCAGAAAGACATAACAGATAAGTGAAATGTTATTTCACAAGGTCTGCTTCGTTGTGTGGGATATTTCTCCTTGACGGGTACATATAAAAGTGTTTATCTAATGTATCCACACTGTGTATAGTGAAAGAAAAGGGAGTAACAGGTCTTTATCAAAACTATTCAAATGGAAGGGCAAGATGTAGCATAAACCAAAGGAAAAGTTTATTTGTGGCAAAATTATGGGCAACTCTTGTGCCTTTCATCTCCAACAAATGCACGTTTCCCCGCGCTGTGTTCATAAATGAGTGCTCTGCCTGCCTGGAATATGGACTCTTAGAATCAAACAACTTGAACTGGATGAAAAATGAGAGGGATAAAAATTATGCTGCTAAAGCAAGGCAGTATTTATCCTTGTGGTCAGAGCTATATGAGAAAAGCCCTCAATCTGCAATTTTCAATATATCTGTTTTGGGTGAAGATAAAAGAATTGCTAATTGCGTTTACAATATGTAATACTCTGGGCTATATAAGGACAGGTTATCATTACCTCTGTATTGTCAGTAGTAAATCTAACTGCTTCTGTGGTCTAGAAAGTCTCTTCTCATAAAATGATGGGCCAATATTTTTTGAGCCAAGATGTTCTATCTCCAGCATATGTCAGAAAAAGTGACATAAGACAGAAACTCTCATAATACTAGGCATGAACCAAAAGGAATGTGTCTTGTTAACAACTTTGGAAAGATCCAGTTCTCAGTGTAACTGCCTTCTAGCAGCTACATGGAAGAGAGGATAAAATTACAAAATATAACCATGATGTATTTTCCTGATGAAGCAATAGTTTATAATGATAGTCTCTATAAAGTTAATTTTTACTTGAACAGAGCTGAGCTTAATGGTTTTCAATTATACTAATTTGAGTCATGGGTTTAGTTCATGTGGATTTTGCAACCCCTGGGTTTTGCTTTTATGTCTTCTACCTAAAATGCTTGGCCTCTTTTTTATGTTATGCCCTTCCCATTCTCTCTTAGCCATGAACATGAGGCAGTGATAGGATGGCTTGATCCCCTTCCATTTGCATTAGAATTTAATCTTCTGTGAGGAACTCATTCTTGCACATAATTCAAAAATAGTGTCTCAGGTTCCAAATGGCTTTGTCATAGAGCATGTGCTTGAGCAAGAATGTTGAAAAGTGTCGCCTTACTCTGACAGAGGTTCAAATCTCTATTTCTCTTAAATTGTTCTAGGGCACTCTCTACATTGACAAAGATTTAGGCACCTTAAGAATTAATCAGTTGATCAAACTGATTCATGCTGAGGCTTTGTACCTTGTAAGAAAATTTGGGGATTTTTAAACTTTAAGCTATGTTTAGTGTGGTCACTGGAACCAAACATCCCCACCATACATGTATTTGGGGATGACAGAAAAAAGTCATTGATTTGTATGTTTCCTTTTCACTGAAAGATGGATCACGTCTGGTACTCGCCTGCAGCAGAGCTTCTGGTTTGTGGTGGTGTGTTTATTTTTTTTCTTCAAAAGGCATCTGGAATCAGGTGATCAAAACTGTTTTGTAAACCAAGCCAACCACAATAAGAAGTGATAAATAGGGGACAATTAGTTATTACATCTTTTGCCCATCCAGTGTGTCTCTCTGACCTTACTGGCATATAATAATGTATGTGATTTCTTCCTGATATTTCAGTTGTACATATGACAAATCCCATGCCTTTACTCCACTATCTCGCTCCTTTTTATCTCTTTTCTTTCTAACATCACCACTAACCTCTCCTGCTGCTGCAGGCTCTGGCCGATATCATTTGAGAATGGAGTTGGACACTGGCAGGCCAACAGCTAACTGGATGCCTTTCAGAGCATGTGTTGTGTTAAAGACGACTGAGTATCTTTGGAGTTCTACCCATTGAGTGTTTTGAGGACATGATGGGAGGAATGCTGTTGATTCCTCAACAGAAATGTTGATTTCCATCAGTGTATTAGGGTGTTTGCGTATGGATTCAAGTGATGTCGCAGGTTCCCCTTTCAGAAAGTCTGTGTTGAGATATGAAAGTAAAAGAAAACAGAGAAGGAAAGTCAGCCCGCTCATATATATGTGAATGCAGAGGTATGTTCGTTCACTTTTTGTATGTGAGAAGGCTGTCAATTGCTGGAAAAAGTTCTCTATTCAGGGGTTTCTGCAAGTCTCAAGTTCAGCTTTCATCTTTGCATGTATCAAAATTTTTCCAATAGCATAAACAAGATCTAGTACATAATTTTGGAAATTAATTTGCTGTTTAATGCCATTTTTATTTTAGTTTTCCTTAGAGGTATGATTTTTTGCCTCATAAAAAATGTTAATAAATTCTATCATTATAATTTGCTTTGATAGCACATTTAAGGGTATGTTCTCATGGAATGTCTCTCGGAGAGATGATACCCTAAAAAGAATATGTCTAGAATGGACAGTACTGTCTGACCTCATTAGCCAGCAGACCAGGAAGCAATTGCAGAAGACCTAGATTGCAGTAAAACCTTGTTTCTTTCCAAGACAGGCAGTAGATTGTATGACTGGGGTGTCACCTTGGTTGTGTCCTGGAGCTTTCAATCTGCAACACATGGACAAGCCTTGAACAGGCACTGTGTCAAGCAAATAGCGTCAAAGTTTGTCATGGGTGCCATAGTTTATTACTTTCTTGATGAAATGGGCATTTGTCCAGTAAGAACTTGAGTTGTACCTGTGATTTATTTTGTCTTAACTATTTAAGATGCCCTACCTGGTGCAAATTTGGGCTGGATTTGTGCCACAGGGGAAAGGCTCCATATCTACTTTTTAAGTACTATAATCTTCAATCCATGGTTGGCTAAAACACTAAATGTGTTCACTGACCTCTTTGACATCAATAAGAATATAGTATCTAAATCAGTTCAGATTCCATTTATTCATATACATTATATACATTTTAATATAGACAAGGGAAGACAGGTCTTATCATTAAAATGATCTCGGATGTAATGTTTTCCAATTGTTACCATAATACTTCATTGCATGCTGGAACTTTTGTGTGTGCTGTAAATCTTAGCAACTGATGGAAAAAGAAAGAACAGCATTTAAAGAACTATGAAAGAAAGAAATAATTAAAAAAAAGGTTAAATATTGTTTACTGTCAAAAAGGACAGGAATAGGATGCTTTTCAATTACTTTTTAACCATTTCTTGAGCTTAGCTAAGCTCTGTATTGGTTAAATATGGTGGAGAGTGGGGTATTCTTTTGGGATGCAGATTCATCTATTGTTGATAATGCCTGGTATCTGCCACTTTTATTTTGTGGAAAGATCTTTTTATCATAATCCAGCTTGTACTGTGTTTCGTGAAAATGTTTAGACTTGCTTTGTTTAAAATGTATAAAGAAGAACCGATCGTTGTCTTGATAAATGACATTTTTGAAAAGGATGTATTTACTTTCTGCTTGTATCATTTCTTTGAATGATGTGGGTATTGCAGTCTGTAGCCAGTGCTATTTTCTTAAATATGATCTAACTTGTAATGCAGATCAATATGTATCAATATAACCTTTAAGGCAAACTCTATATATTTGGCTTTGAACTTTAAGGTATCCTTTTTACTGGGTGAAAGAATGAGCTGATATGTTATTAATACATTTTTCAGTAAATTTTGGCTAAAACTTGACTTGAAATACAAAGATTAAATGGTCTAATCATTTTAAATATTTACCTTTGGGTTTGAAGAAACAAAAGTTAGAAGAAAAATTTGGCATTTTTTTCTGGGGTTTTTATGGGGATTTTTAGATGGGATTTTTTTTTTTTTTTTAGTAGCTGAAGGCAATTATATCTTTATTGACCCTCTGTGTTCACCCCCTCCTTCAATGTCAGGTACTTGCTTATTATTATCAACATGACATCTCCTTTCTTTGAAAGGTTGTCCGTCACACTTTGAATCACCTCTCTCCATGGTTACATTTTCTAATCAGTTCACATGATTGAGCCTACATCAAGTGATGCTTTACTTAATTCCTTTCCGTTTGTATGGTGTGATTCTTGGAGGGACTCTCGTCAAAATTTTGGAGGGCCCTGTCAGTTTGAAAAGAACATGACCTTTAAATTGTATCAGTATGTTTGCTGGTGCATAAGGGAAAGGAAAAGGTTCGTAGTGATGGAAAACCACTCTAAAAATGAAAAGTAATTCACTCAGAAGCAACATGCGTAGGAAGTTAATTTGTTTATATTTAACTGATTTTAAAAAGACAGAATGAGGAGAACATGTTCTCAAGCAATAAGGGGTCCAAACAGTGTGTCCTTAAATTTGGCTTAGAAAATGTTATCTGTTGATATTATTTTTGTGTATTCACAATAATAGGTAAGAGTAAAAACATTCAAATGTGATAGAATAAATAAAAGGTATAGTTCTTTGAAATTATCAAGCCTGTTAGTTTGTTGCACCTCCATAGCTTTATTTGTGGGCATGCTATAATTACTAATTGACAAGGTTAATTTTTCTAGAGTCTGTCACTGACTAAAGTAGCAGAGTTAGATTTTATGTGGGCATAAATATGCATATGTTTTTGTGCATGTGAAAGGATAATTCAAGTTAACATAGAAGAAAAGCTTTTCTATTGTAAATGTAGCCAGTCTGGATACAAGGAAGATGCATCTGGAATGCCTGACATGGATAGTTGAGGCAATATAATATAGATGTATGCTGGTGGAGCTGAGTAATGCTCGGAACTTTATTAAGTTTTGCAACCTTTATTAAGCATACAAAGTGTGGATGGTCAAATACCTTGCAGTAACTGAATCAGTGATATCGACTGTTCTCATCTCCTTTCCGCTATGCTTTGAGGTATGTTACTTTTAAGTGGCTTTTACACATGTTGGAATACAAAGTTCCGCTGAAACTGTTGAAGTCTGCTTTGCCATGAATTTATATTTTATGATTCTTTGGTGGTGGTGTCCAGAAAGTGGAGGTCCTCTAGCTTTTTCCATTTTTGGAGCATTCATAGTCACTTACTGCTACAGACTCTTTGATGTCTGATAAAGCGTGAGGTCATTCTGAAGGTGGTCCCAAGGTCAATAAAAGGCTTTCTCTTCTCTCTGTGGGTATACCATGGTAAAAAATGTGTAGGAACTTGATTATCTTTGAACTTTTCACCCTTCTGTCAACGTTGTTGAAACAGGATGACAGACTCAGAAGTTACTGGGTAGAGAGGCACACATGGGGTGCAATCACATGAAATTGCTGTAGTGAAGGTGTTTGTCCTGCTTCCCTGTAATCCTAAATCACCTGTCACCCTCTCCAAATATAGTAGTATTCTCACTGAGTCATAGAAAGGATCTAGGCCTACCTGCCAAAGACCTTGTTTTCTGATACTGGATCTCAGTCGTGCTCCAAGACATAAACACGCACTGTCAGCTCCAGGCTGAAGTGCCTGGAGACACTGCCTCTCTAACAGGACACTGGCTGCCTTGTTCTGGGCCTCCAGAGCAGAGAGCTCGTACCTGGAACTTACCCTTTCCCAGGGTAATTATTTGGTGCGTTTACCTTTCCTAATGAAAGTGGCAAAGCCATATTGGTAGCATCTAAAGATAAGGCTGTGCACTGAGTTCAGTTATACAGGGTTTCCATCATTTAAGGTGTGCCAGCTTTTCTGCTTGCCTTCTATCGTTTGTGATATGCAAAATGAGTGTGAGGGTAGGCAATCATAGCTGCCTTAGCATTAGAGTCCCCCAAGCAAAATTTAGAGTCATCTAACATGTGGATTTAAGACACTGAGGAGATGGAGGCAATTGTACCTGGTGTACAGGCTGCGCCTTATGTGCACTTCACACCAGGCATTTCGTGATGGACTTTGTGTCAGCATTTTTTGCTAATTCCTGTTTCATGATTCATTCTTACATTTAACCTGTTAATGAAATACTAACATTTCACTGATTGCTCAGATAGAAGTGTTTTCTCTCTGTTTCAGAGAGTATGAACTAAGGTGGCAGAATGATAAATACCAATAGTGAATTTCTAGGATGGTAGTGATATTCAGGAGCGTATGACATGGTTTTCACTTACACAAAAGAAAGGTCACACATTTTTATCTGTGATGCCTCATTGTTGGCTGAGAAACGAACTTCAAGAATGCGCGGAACCACTGTATTCTACAGTTGGTGTCTTCTGGGCCATGACCTTGACGTTTTAGTAACTGTAACACAATGAAGCTCCAGGCCAAGATCTTTTTGCATGTCTTACTGGAAATCAAAGTTTTGACAGGATATTCTGCTTTTTAGGACATGTAAAACCTCAGAAATCCTGGAAATGATATTCTCTGTTTGGGGAAGGAGAAGGATGGACACAGACACATGACACAACCAAACAACAAATTAACAAATTAAATATTAGAAATGAAACCTTGGCTTAGACAAAGGAATTTCTGTTTTGGAATGAAAATTTCTGTCATTCTGACCCTCCTAGAGGTGTACTAAGAATGCCTGCATGGCATCCCTCAATGGTTATGTCTTCTTAGAGAGCAAGTATAACATAAATTCTCTGCACTCTTAAAATATTAATACACATATTTCTTTAGGCTCCCTTTTTTCCTCCAAAAGTTGAAATTGGAAACTGTGCATCGCTTCAGGTTCTACTGAGATGACCTCAACACCTTTTTTTTTTTTTCTTCCCCTCCCTTTTTTCCTTTTCTTTTTCATTTTTGACTCCTGCTCCAGCTAATTTGCTCACCTCTTTCCCTTAAAAGCACAAAATTGCATGTTTCAACAGATGCAATTTCCCAGAAGCTAAGGGGCTCACATTGTAGTGCTTTTATCACTTTCCCTCTTCCTGGAAACGCTTATGGATATGAAAAATGTAATTTCATATCTTGAATAGTCTCATATGCAGAGCAATAGCCTGTGTTCCTCCAGCCTCATCAACTTGACCAGGATTTTCCACATGGATCAAATGCTGAGCTGAACCCATAAGGAGCATCGTGGGGACAAGATCCCAGAGTTCTGAGCTGCTGCCACCTTAGTCTGCGGCAGTATTCATTCAAGAGTCTCTCTCAAATTAAATGAGAGCGTTGCCTGAGAGAGGTTGAAAGATTGGGATCATTCTGAGTAGCATTGTAGTTGAACTGTACTGTTAAAGGATGCCATGTCTTAAATATACTGGAAGTCATAAACACTACATTATAATGAATTACAAAGCAGACTTTTGGAAGATTTGTTTTACCTTTCACAAAATGCTAATGTTTATTTTGTTTTCATTTCATCGCATTGTCTTTCATTTAAAAATTACAGCTTTAGTACAGTGAGCTAATTTCATAATAC
This sequence comes from Gallinula chloropus, assembly GCF_964237585.1. NCBI lineage: Eukaryota > Metazoa > Chordata > Aves > Gruiformes > Rallidae > Gallinula > Gallinula chloropus. The sequence continues at coordinate 5,140,438 of NC_140098.1, forward strand.
TGTATTAACTTAATATTGCATAAATTACGTTTGTCAGATTTGGGCATTGTTGTAGATGTACAAAGCCCAAATTTACTACCAAAGCTCTCCAAACACATGTATTCATAATTTGCTACAATGAACCATATGCTACAATATAGTATTAAGGAATTACACATTCTAATGCCAGGCACAAATCCTGCTGCTCTTTCTGCAACTGTTCTAGGTACAAATAGAAACAATATATTTCTAGCTTTTTTTTTTCCCCTCCAGTTGCAATTATGAGCAAAAAATGTTACAGTGTGGGAATATTTTAGCCACCTGCACTTTTTTGTCTGACTAATTTTTAGCTGCATGTTGCCTTTGAACATTATTGAAAATACGCGGCGATTGTAGCAGTTCCTAGGTGTATTTTCTCTGCAGACTATTATAACTTCAGGCCTGGAATGAAAAGGTAATAGAAATTGGCATAACGAATATTACAGAGCATGGAGAGCTACAGCTTTCTTTTAGTAGAGAATCAGAATGCTCCAACCTAAAATATTTAATTGCAGCTGCCTGCAGTTTTGCATGTGGTGTTTTCCACTTGCAAGGTGTAAGGTTCTGCGATGTAACCTGGCTTATTCTCTCCATTCAAACAAAGAGCAGCAATGCTCTCTGCGAAGGGAAGGGGAGAGCTTGTGCAATTGTGGAACATCTATAGGTTTTTAAACACACACACTGTCTAATCAGCCTCTGACAGATCCATTGTAAATCAAAGGTCTGGTAAGTGGGGATGCCAGAAATGTTTGATCTCATTCCAAGCCTTGAAACAACTTGCTTATTTTTTCTGCAGTTTGGCTCCTCACTAAAATAAAACATTGAGAGATGAATGTTCTGACAGGTCATTGTGTGTCAAACTGTCACTCTGTAATGGTTACATATTTCAGCTGGATTGAGGTGGTGGTGGTTGGGGGAGGTCTGAGAGAAAGAGAAAAAAGAGAGAGAGAAAGAGACAAAGAATAACAAGATTTCTGCTCCTTCTTATGGCTGATCTTCATTTAAACCAAACACTTGTCATGTTCAGGGGAAGTTTTATAAATTTTTAATGATATTGGGTACAACTGGTGCTTTGAAATTTGCTGTACTTTAATTTTTTCTTCGTTAGCAAAGGTTCGCTAATGCATTGAAGTGCTA
>NC_140098.1:5146592-5244092 GCF_964237585.1 Gallinula chloropus
TTGCTATACTGGTGCTTTAGGTACATGTGATTTTGAAAAGAATAAGAAATGTGCAGTCAATGCTTCTGTGAACTTACAGTAATAGATAAATGTTTAGACAACTACTGCAGTTCCTGTAAGATCAAGTCTGATTTTACATTCCTGAGGGCAAAGTCTCTTTGAAACCAGCACATGTGGATGGTCATCAAGACGTGGTGGAGACAGAAATAAGGAACACAACTGTTGATTGACGGAACCAAACCAGCAAAAGTGGTGTTGCCTATCCACTCCTTTCAGGCTGTTCGAGGCTGCTTCTCTCTGAAGATGCACTGATGAGAAGGCAGCACAGGAGGACACAGCACTTGAATATCTCACCTGTGTCTTGACTGTCAGAATGTGGCCTTACATATAGATCATGGTGTAAAATACAGATGCTCTCTTTGTATCAGGGTTTGATGATAGTTGTTGGTATCAAATTCTGCCAGCACAGTGCCCTAGCTCTTATTTTACAACAGTTGAAGTATCTGAGTTGGTGCAAAACATGATGGATTGCGAAGGGCAAGTACTTGTTTACTTTCCAAATGGGAAACTAGGAGGAACCTGCAATGGGTTTGACTCAACTCTGATACCTTTGAGCCTATTTCTCTCTGCTAAATCTTGCACTTGGATATGCTTGTAGAGGTATTTCTAGAAATGAAGCTTTGTCCATGGTGCAGACTGCTTTTCTCTACTAATCCCTTAGTGCTTTTCCTCTTCCCCTTTTCTTTTGGTGTCCTTCCTCATTACAGTTTCTTTAGTAAAAAACAAAGTAGCTTGAGGCAAAGCTGATGCTCAATAACCAAGGATCTTCACCTCGTCTTTGCTGACTTCTGGAAAAAAAAAAGAAATACAGGAAAAGCCATGCTTCCCATCAGCATTATTCCTACAGATTTGTTCTATAAAATGTCTCATTTGGTTGTTACTTGCTTTCTTCATAGGGGCATAGATAGAGCAACTTTGGTTGGGAATCAAATCTGGATTTGCAGGGAAATGTGCAGACCAAGAAAATGGCTTTGTAGCTGGAAGAAGACATGCAATCACTATCTGCTGACTAGTAATAAATTTGAGATTAATGCAAAGCGTTAATATTTTATATTGCTTACTTTTTTTGTCCTATTCTTTATTTCTGAAAAGATGTGTGGAAAAAAGAAAGCTGCATATACACCAAAACCCGCATTTCTTGACTTCTGAGTCTGTGGTTGATTAACCTTAATACATATCTATATTCATTTTGCTGGATGACTTTTTCTTGATTCTTTAGAAGGAAATGAATAAATGGTGTCTGCCTAGCTCTAATCTTAGATCTGTTCTCTTCAAATTAGTGCCGTGTTATTTTTCATGCAAGGAAGATTGTGAATGCTACCTTCTTGCCAACACAGAGGTATTTTAAATTGTAAAAATCTTGATAAATAATATATTAAACAGAAATATACATTTAACTGTGTGTAAGCCAATCCATTAGTTTATAGTGTTTTTGGTCATAATTCCAAATTTTTGTTGTATTATATGACATGAATTTCTGAGGTTTTTAACTGGATGGATCTATTCTGCTGCTCTAAGCTTTGCATTCCTGTTGAGATGCAGGACTTGAAACCTGGTATTCATATGAACAATTTAAAAGGTGTGCCATTAGATTAGCCAGGTTAGTAACTGTAGTTTTGGAAACTCAAACCTCTTGTGCTTTTGACTAAGACCTGGTTTTAAAATTTACATAAGTTTTTCCTTCCTTCTCCCAACCCTATGTAATTTATATAGCTGAAATGCTATAATCATTTGCACAACTTTGGTTTATTCTGAAATACCAATTTGGTGAGTCTCAAACTAATGCAGCATTCACCATTTTATTTTAGATCAATGTGTTTGTGAACAAAGTACTTTCAGAATCAACTTGGAAAATCTCTCTCGTCTATAGTATACCAGGTTGACAAGGTAATCAGTTGCTAGTGCTCTAAACTTTTTTATTTCTCCATTATTTTGTTGGTTTTAATGTGGTAAAATGTGTTACCTGACGTACCAAATGAATTTAAAATCATTAAATACTTAGTAACAATTTTTGAGGCAAAATTTTGCCTACAGTCAGAAATACATGTGTCTGTATTGAACAGACACGTAGGTGCTGATAGCCTGCAATTAATGGAGTTACATGCTTGAAGGCCTATTTTCTGTGTATACAGAAATTGTCCTTAAATTATTGTTTTTAAAAGCTGGTCACAGGTGGGGAAAACATGATAGGGAGGACATTGGCTTTCTCCCAAGTACTGTGAACATGAAAATCCAATACTTGATGCTTATTTCATTAAGGTAATCTGACTTGTCTAAGACATTCCACTTGGGGAAAACATTTCCTTTCAGCTTGTGGCTAATGATATGGAAGAACAGAGCATCAGGCTAAAGGAAGGGAAGGTGATAGGGAGTGTAAGCATAGTGTGACACTTTACCAGTACAGAATTAGCTTCAGAGATGTCACCTGTTCTTATTGTATACATCCCACAATTTCTTGTGATAACTATGCCATGAGAAGAGAAAGGCATCACTCTTGCAGGGTTTAAACAAATTTTCCTTTTGAATGGTTAGGATAAGGTTTTTTTTTTGTGTTGCTCACTATAAAACAGATTAAGATCTTAAAATGAAGGCTTAACAGCCAAGGTGGGTGGGTGTTGTTCTCTTTCCATGAAACTTGTGAAAGAATGGGTGAAGTTCAGGCGAAGATGCTGCATCAGATAATAGCAATACCATCCCAGATGGGTAATCAAACAGCTTGAAATTTCTACCAACAGAACAAATTAAGGATTTGGAAAGTCACCCAGGTATAGAAAAGTGAGTGTTTACCATCTCAAGAAATACACTTTCATAGTTATTTCTTATGCCCAAAAATTAGTCCTTGAGAGTCATCATATTTTATGAAAACTTTTCTTAACATTTCTGAATGACCTTAACCCATTGTGTTTTTATCAGTCCCAAGAGCCATAACCTGTTTTAAATATTTTTTTATCTTTATAAATGCAATACAGTAAGCTGTCTTGCACACAGATTTGTAGATCTCATTAGAGATACTTTTAAAAAAGGTATTCCATCTCTTGGGAAGATAATGACAAGTAGTAGTCTTGCTATGAAAAGTTTTCAGACAGAAACAGTATGTTAAAATTGATTGTTCAGTATTTCTAGCATTATTTTGGAGTGGACGTACTTTTTAATTATGTTTTTACACAGCATTATGATTCGAATGAGGGAAAGACAAGGGCAGCTGGAAACAACTGCAGTGGCAATATCAGTTAGATGCTATTCCAGGTGAAAAAATAGCCAAAGTATTTGCTTAAGATTTCAAGTGTTATCAAAGTCATGCAAGAAAAATGTCAGTTTTTAAACTCATTAAAGTTAACATTTGTCTGTATTGTAAATGAGGTATATTCCCTAGGGTAGTTAACAGCTTTGGTGGCACAAGATGGGGGTAATTTTTCAGATGTACTGTTTCCAATGGGCCAGTGTCCTAAGGCTTTGCTTTAAATGGCCTTTTTATGCAGGAGGATAATGGGCAGTTTGTGCATTGCTAAATCAGCCCTATTTTGTTAGGAATGTTACAGTCAGGGCACTTACAATTTGTCAGAGGAAATGCAGAACATCTCTACAGGAGTCTGTTTAAGAGGACATCATTTCTCGATAAGCTCTTGCTTAGGTCAACATGCAGCACTGCTCTTACACTATTCCCCTGTTGCTTCTGCCACACGGGAATGCTCTGATTTATTAGGATTGCACAAGTCATGTCCTCCGCCTGACTGAATCCACAATGTGGAAATTTTCTCTTCCCTCCCCCTTTTGAAAACGAACTGGAGAAGGTTACATTAAAGCCCTCTTAAACTATTTCTGAGAGGACTGTTTCCGTGAAAGGAAATACCCGTATGTTGCACAGTATCTTTATTGTATGGCTGCAGGTTATAAATACATCAGGACTATTGTTGTTTTGGAAAGTGTGCTATTTAAGAGCATTGACTGTATCCATGTTCTATTATCATGCAGCTGTAAAATGCCTGTGATGCTGTGCAAAGGTAAAAGTACCCAGCAACTAATGACGTTATAGCTTTTAACAAAGAGCATACAAACCCCAAACATCAACAAAAAAAATCCAAAAGTCAAAGTGAGTTGCAGTGATGGGGTACTACAAATATATGTCCTGTCAACTTTTTAATTACATTTCAAATTGTAGAGACATTTCTCCTATAAACCTAGCTTAATGAACGATGATTCTTTAGTCAAATCTGCCATAAAAACTACGTGCAATTCAGTGTTGTGTTCATTTCCCGTTTGATAAAGGTGCTAATACTCTGTCACTCAGATTACTATTACTAAGGAATTTTTGCTTTGTTTCAGTGTTGTGATATTTTAAACTCAATGCAGCCAAGGACATTTTTAATGAAAAGGAGGAAGCAATGAAAAGCCTTAGTAATTTTGCGTTTGATGCCAATGGTAATATGAGAAGTGTAGAAAATATTTGAAGGGGTCAAAGCTATTCCTCTTTTTTTTTCTTTTTTTTCTTCTGTAACATTGAATTAGCTGTTTTGCAAGCATTTGTGCCCAGAATATTCTACCTTCTCTGCAATGAGATGTAACACTAGAGTTTCTCTTAAAGTGCATCTTAGGTGACTGTGAGTAACCTTCCTTGGAAATGAATTAGCTCCATTGTTCTGACTCACATAGAATATTCCTTTTGGTTTCTTTTACCTGCTCTTTGGACTGCTGTTTAGTATTCTTCCTTCCACTCTACCTTTCTCCCTGTATATCTTCTTGTGATGCTTGGGGTAAGATGGTTTATTTTGTAAAAATACATGAGGTAGACGTTGCGCATGTTACCTGGGTTTGTATGAACCACAGAAAGATCTTTCGTTCCTTTCAACTCTTCATTTAGATTTGAATAGCCAACCATAAAGAAGGAGGGAGATGGTTCTGGAGCTGGTAATGAGGCAAAGTAAAGAAGACATGATGGAAATGCCTCAAACCAGGTGTTCATGTCACACGTGCACTCTCTCTGCTGTCTACAAAGAAACATATCTGCAAGTGATGCCACTGCTGAACCTCAAAATCATGGTTACCCTCAACATAACAGGCCATCTGTGAGCAGTATTCAGATATCAGGGATGGGGAGGACAGGGCTGAGGACTGGAATACTGCACCATGGGCTATGTACTGAGTGGGTATTTCAAACCAAGTACCGTGCTGTACAGTGATTAACAGCAGAAGTGCCTTCTGCTGGCACTGCAAAGTGGTGTGGCCGCACTTCAGTTTGATATATAGGTAGCTAAATCAGTATGATTAGACTGTGCAAATTAAATTGATGTAACATCATATAGGCATTGCCTGGAGAAAAAAGAATTTGATTTTCAGAAATGCTGGATACTTGCAAAGTTCAGCTGCCTAAGGATTGCTTTGAAAAAATTGGTGTGGAGCCTTTGTTTAGCCAATGACAAAGATATAATTTTTAAAGTAAAGCACAAGGAAAAAAGAAAGAATTTATAACAAGCTCTGAGAAATAAAGATGACAAATTTCTCCAAATAATATTTAAACTCAGGCAAATTCTATGAAATGGATTAAGACCACAACATGGCAGTGAATATCCAGAGTAAAATTCACTTTATTAAAGTTGTTGTTAGTATTTTTATGAAAGTGTTAAATGAATATTTAGGAAATCGATGTTATCACAGGAAATTTGTCACTTCCAATCACTACTTGCCATTCCTTTATTTTCAGTTTGCTGTCCAATACAAAATTATTCTGGTAATCATCATTAATTTTCTAGAGTATTATGAAGAACACTCTTTGCACTCTATACTAAAAGGCTTAAATGAAAGAACAAGTTCAAGTACTTTCTTTACCCCAGAAGTCAGCTTCCGAGACTGCAGTTAGGGAGTTATCATTTTTATATACCTTCAGCTCTTGTAAAAACCTTTGATTCTATTGAAGTTCACTAGTATTTTACCTGTATGGAAATGTTTCAAATTCATTTTACTCCTAGATCGTCAAGGTAAAGGGGAAGAGACCTACATAATTTAAATTTAATTAATAAATTGTTAACTCTGAATCCTAATGATGACATTAAACTGACACTATTCTTTTTATGTCATATCATGTCCTTTTTGCAGAGTCATTTGGGTACTTTAGTGTCTGTTCTGTAGTAAAGTATTTCAGCCTTCCAGGAGCTGTGAAAGACAATGTCTTCCTTGCCTTCAGGAATGCAGTGATACAAAAGCTTTTATTGAGAGTTTTCTGGGAGTCCTCTTTTTACATGGCTCAGTGGAAGGCCTCACTTTTTAGGACTATGTAAGCTGAAAATAATACACATGTCAGCAAATAATAGCAGAAGATAAGCTTCTATTTTGTGCTTGTTTCATGTTTTGTGGACTCTGTTTAATGAAATTTAGAAATCTTTCAGATTTACTATGTCTTTCATTACTGACTACATTGGTTAGCCCATAAAGAGTCAGTGCCCAAAAAGTATTGAATGCAAGCAAAGAATCTGTTGAAGTGCTGTTACTTCTGAGAGGTGGCATGAGCTCTACTACTCTAAATACAAGTTGAAATCTGGGCTATTGGAAGAGTCTAGTGCATGATATGAGCGTGCATTTTTTAAGGTCTGATCTGGTGAAAGGAGAGAGGTAACAATGGAGAATTGAGATGAAATTTTGGCAAAGAGTGAGCTAATTATCATATTACATCACAAGGAAGATAGCAAACCTTAATGCTCAAATCATTCTTACTTAATTCCAAAGAAAAAACCCATCTTTACAACTCAAGAAACCCCAAACATGTACAGCATGCTTAAGGATTCTGCTGTAGCAAAAATATTAAGAAAAGGGATGGATGTGAAAAAGAGTTCAACTGAGTTGCAACAGCACTGGAAAAAAGCTGAAGAAATATATGGATAAGCAGAAGGTGTTAGATCATTTGTGAGCTGGTTGCAAGCTATACTGTGAGTAGCATAAACATTTTTTTTTTAAATTTAGATTTTGGTTGCATACTACACAGCATACTGTCTTGGGCTAGTGAGGATAGTCACAATTAGGTGCTGATGCTCAACCCTGGGCGAAGAGAGAATGCCATTCCCTTACAGTGTACATCCCTGACCTTGTAGTCTGCATTGCCGATAGGCAATTCCAAGAGCTGCCAGTAGTGTCGGTGACTTAACTGAGCTGTACAGGGTAGAAGAAATACAGTGATGCTCTGTTCTGCTGTCTTTTTACTCCTGACACACCCCATATGCTGAGATGGTGGGTGGCAGTAGGAGAGCTGGCACGTTAGCAGCAGTGCCTTCCCTGTGCCAAGGGAATAATCTGTTGACTAGTTAAATCTCATTTTTAATTCATTTCTACTTTCTGAGTACCACGAAGAGGTGAGATCTTCACAAAAAATACAGCTTTTGGAGTGTGTGGTAGTGCAGTCTAGAGGGCGGTCTGAAGCTTGTGCCTTGAAGCTCTATTTTGAATATCGATTTTAGATATTTAATACCCACCCCGCCAATTCTAAACTGTCTAAAACTTGAGTGCATTAGCAATTCCTATGGAAATGGTGCAACTGTCGTGCCTTTGTTAGGTTTTTAGGTATGTATATACACGGGAAAATTCACTGCACCAGAAAATTCAAGTAGGCAAATCAAAGCAGAAACAAAACCCCTTCTTATTTTCTCTGTTAATAACGTTGCTTGTTAAACAGAAGTTGGCATAGAATCCCAGTGTGAAATTGCCAAGAAAAGGTTGTTAATTTGGCATAGGCTTTAAGTTGTTTCATTCAGTATCATATGAAAATAAGTAGAATTATATGTGGTTTTGTGATTTGTATTGCTAGTGAAAAGGAGGATTTACATCACAAGGAAAATAGGTGTGCACCATCAGGGGGAGTTCATGTTCATCTGACAACTGCAGGACTTGGCGAACAAGTACAGTAAACTTGGAGGCAAGCAGCAGAGAAAATATCGTGCAATGTTTTGCTGAAAGAAGCAAAACGGAACAGAATCAATCATCTTTCCAATGAGAGTTTAAGGTGACTTGAGCCTTGCTCTTAGCTCTGCTGGGGACTTGTATACCTTTCTGTACTACGCAGGGCTTTTTGTTGGTTTTTTTTTTGTTTTGTGTTTTTGTTTATACCTGAGACTTCCTTCTCCTGGGGCTGATTGACCTCTATTGAGTTCCAAAGGCTGCTAGAAAGGGACTGGTCCTTGGTGCCTTTGATCAATAGTGGTCTGCTCTTCGTGCATCAAACTGCACTTGATGGCTTTACTGGTCAGCCCAAGAAAGCCCCAAAACTGGAAGGGAAAAAAAGAACCTTCAACAACATAGTTATCAATTGACCTTTTCCCTTCCTTCAATGCTTTAAGTATCCGGAGGTATTTGGTCTTATTAGAGGGGAAGAAAAGCTCCATTTGCATTTCTTTGTATCTATCCATCTATGGATGACATATGGTTCCACTGGCAATAGCGTAGAGTGTCTGTTAAATTCAGCTTGGATGCGTAAAAAAATTGTTCTTTATGCCTAACTTTTATATGAGGGCTCAAATCAGAGTAATATCATGAAGTACATGGAACAAAATCCTGACCCCACTGAAGTCCATTTGATTTTCACTGTTGATTTAATTTGAACCAGGCCTTTAACTGATGTTAGCTGGAGATAGGATCTTTTTGTTTTGCAATGGATTCCTGGTACTGAAACCTTCACATCTAGAATATGGCTCAAATAGCACAGGAGTGCAGCAGGATTCCAGGAATGGCAAAAATAAAAGCACTTTGATACGATCAGGACAGTGCAGTCAAATGTAGATTGGTAAGGTGGCCTAGCACATTGGCACCTCTGTTCTTCCCATAGCTCTGCTTTGCCAGAAGCCGCTGCCATTCTGACAAGGGTAGCAGAATGTTACTGCACTTACATTATTATTAGTTCTTAAACACAAAAATTTAAAAATAATCCATTGTCATTGAAGTGGGGCAGCTGTAGAATGGCCTTGGACTTCTCTTGCCACAAGTGTGGCAATGACTGATGGAAAAGCAGAGAGGACAATTTGAAATGACTATTTCTTCAACCACTCTGAAAGAATTTGTTAAAGGAGTCAGTGTAGTTGTAAGGGCTGTTTGTTTGTACATTAGGAAAATTCTGATGGTCTAAGAATTGTTACCTTTTTCTTATGTATTTGAGAAGCAAGACAGGTGAAGTCTTATGTTGGGTAAAGAAAAATCAACACTTTGTACTAAAAGAGTTCTGCACATACAAGGTAGTGCTAAGTAGTTTTGATTAATATTGAAATCCTTGTTAAAGGAAAATAAAAAAAAAAAAAAAGGAAAAAAAAAAACAAACCAGGAAAGGAAGAATGTATCTTTGAAGTTAATTCTGTGAATTGATGATTATGGTGCTTTTGGTACCTTCCTGCTGACTGGCAAAGGTAGTATCCGGGCTAGAAATACAAAGACAGACAGATAATAGAATTGTTTTGGAAAGATTTCTGCTTGCCTCTCTGCCCCTCAGTGGATTTGTGTGGATTTGGCTGAAATTCTCTCTCTGCTTTATTTTGTTCATTACCTTGTTCTGTGCTACACAGCGAGGAAGCAGCCAAGTTATCAGACGCAGGGACTGAAGGGGAAGATGAAGATAGCCTTCGTGTTCCTTAAGAAGTGGGAGGTGAAGCAGCAAGGAAGACAGGAGGACTGATTCAGGAAGATAACACAGTAGCTTACAACATGGAGGACAAGAGAGATCCTTAAAGGTAAAAGAACTGACAAAATTTCACAGCAGGCACTAGTGGGAGATGAGAATCCAAGGGAAACATCATGCCATGCGAGAAACGAGCTTTCATTGATCACAACATGCCATGATGTTTCCATGATAGCACTGTCTAGGAAACCATTAACAGTGGTGAGAAGAGAATACAGTATCTGACAACTTTTTGTTTTGTTTTAAGAGGTGCACATTAAAAATACATCTAACATATGGGACACAAAGAATCTAAATAATGTTATTAAACTTCTGGTAGATGTGAATCTCCAGGGATGTTTATGCACGCTTTTGAAGAAAACTGAAAAACATTAGATTTTGCATTTCCAGGCTTAATTCATCACTTTATTTTGTTCTGTTTAAAGAAATCTATGCAGAATTATTAAGTTACTCAAAATAAGCCCAAAACAGAAGACTGAGCTTTATAAACATTTTACATATTTGTGTTTAATTTGTTGAAAATAGTCTAAAATCTGCTCACATTTGGCATCCCAAATACAAATATTAGGAACCCAATCCCTTGATGCAGTATAATTTTTAACAGTATGCTTTAACAGTCTTCCAAGAGATATTGTGTGCAATTTTATTTTAGAATAAGGAATTTTATTTCACTACAGGAAAAGCACTCTGTATGTGTGTCTTTGTACCTTACGAACTGAACTATTGTGTGTTTGTTTATGTGCACGCCTGCAGTCACTGCAGAAGAAAACAGTCCCACCAACAGGACCTGATTTGCAAATATGTTTGTCACTGGCACAAAAAATTAGTCTAGGTGATCATAGTGTGCAGAGGGTCTTTTACCTCTAAAATACAAAGCTTCTGTCTTCTAGCACAGGAGGGTTAAATGCAGAGCTTTTAAGTTGAGAAAATATGCAGTTCATGTGAAAGGTTTGATAGCACTATATACCTACCAAAAGCTTAAATGTGCCTGACTGGTTTTATGGAAGACAGTAAATTAGTCTTTCCTTTACCTTTGACAGGTGAGAAGCAGTTCTTGCATGACCAGTGGCTATCACCATACATCCGCTACCATGCAGGTGAGGCTTTCCGTTTCAAAATGATGACTGGTAAGAAAAACAAGATGTCTTTCCTGGTTATAAATTTAACTCTTCTATGATTAGTCTGGGCCAATTAGGACACCCCTGGGGTTCAGACTATGGCTCAAGTACAAGCTTGAAAGCCTGATTAGCTGAGGTCTCTTGATACTTGTTCTTGGTAGTAAATGCTGGCACATATAGTATTGATTTTCATTTAGATATCTTAATGTTTCCAGACAATCCTAGCAGATGTGGGCTGAACTCAGATCTACGAGAGTGCTGGGCTGCAATCTGCAAGCATTTTTCTTGCCATTTTGTTTCATTTTTCCTAAACTTAACTGATTTGGAATCAGGAGATATAAATGAAAAATGCAGAGTTTGCCTATCAATCATGGCATGTACAAACATTGCTACTGCCCTTTTCTAACATCCTATTACCACTGGGTAGTTGGCTAGTCAAACAGGAATAAAAATTACACTGCAAACATCATAAGTTAGGCTTGATTTGTTGAGCAAGAAGCCTGACAATTCTGTAAGAGTTATATACCTCAGCCTCGCTGAAAATCAGCCTTGTTATGGCTCTGGTACGTCTATAAAGATTGTTCATTTCATATAAAACAGCTACCTGCACTGAAAGGCCTGAAAGGAAGAATGATGCTGGTTATAAATATAGAGGAAAATCTATTTGTCTGCCCCTTCGTGCTGTTAGCAAGTCACAAGATGCAGCCCTTCTGCTGTTCCTAGGCAGCAGGGGGAGTTTTCCATGGCCACCTTTTGCTTTCATCTTCTGGCCTGGACTGAAGCACATCATCTCTCTTTGTCATATGAGATAAAGCAATGAAGTGTGACCAGTGCCACTGCATTGCACTCTGCCCACCAGGAGCACGTTAATGATAATGAAAAACTATACTGCACCACATTTAAACTAAATGTGAGCGTAAGGCTGTCTGTCGGCAGACTGGTATAACAGTTAATGTCATAAAAGATAAATAGAAATTATTAGAATTGGCTTGGAAGGGATTTTTTATAGAGCAGGGTTGTATTCCTTTAAAGATACATTATCAGACTGTTAAATCTAATTTCAGACTACTGGGCAATTAAAATGATTAACATTCTTTACTCATATAGTTGGATTCATTAAAGTTTTAAACACCCTTTACACACTATTTATGTTGAAAATAGAGAAATAACATGTTAAAATGTCTTGGATCGTTAATCATTCAAATTTGCTGTATATAGCTACTTTCTCAAAACCTTAGCAGCACGGTGAGTATTTACAAACCTCAGAGGCATTTTTGAAAGGATGAGTAAAATCAAATTCCACCCTCCCTTGATATGTCTGTTGGACCTTAGTTTACAGGCCATTTGTGTTTACAATAAAAATCAGGCAGAAAATTCCTAAAAGGTTCTTTTAAAAGTTACTGTGCCCAGGGACTGGTGCAAGTCTTGGCTGTCTTCAGCTGGGGGCTTGCTCCCTCTTTGATGCTTGGAAGGTAGCAGCATGGGTGCTGTTACTGAAGCTAATAGGAACTTCAAGTATAATGCCTTGTGTACTGAAATGAAAACATCCTCTGAGTCTGACACTTAGTTTTCAAGTGTGTCAGATGGAATTTTATATTATCTACTGACAAAACAGTTTATTAGATGGATATAAGAAGAGATCTTCAGGCTAGTGAATGCTGCCATTAGTTAGAGGTGAAACACCCACCTCTCTTCTGGGTGGCATTTGTAACTATGAAACATTGTGGGAAGAGTCATGAAAGTCAGTAAACAGTATGCGACAAGACAATTATAAGCCTTCTATTAATTCTGGTCTTTTGAAAATATTAACTCTACAGACTTTCAAGTGGCTTGAATCACCACTTTTACTGGGTTTTGTGTTTTTGGGGTTTTTTTTAATTTTAAATTTTTTATTTTTTAATCATTCCACTCCTGCACTTATAGAAAATGTCAAGGTCTCTTTGAAAGAAGTGCTGTGAATTGCAACAAGCAGTTTGAAATAATCTAGCCTGTGGTCCCATGTTCCGGGAAGCCCAGATTGTTGTGTTTGTCTGGAGGCAAGGGTAAAACTTGTGGCCCATGAACTCAGAGCTCATATTGCATTAGGTAAGAAAGCTCAATATTTACATGTGAGAAGTCCAAAGGGGCACACAAGGCTGCAAGAAGCATGCTGCCTCTGCCACTGAACATCCTGCTTTGCAGATAGGCCGTGGGCCAGATATGCTGAACAAGTGGGGTCATTACTCTTTCTATGGCACTGTTAGTAAGAGGAAGAGGTAATTATAATTAGCCTCTTTGAAATCACCCAGGGGCTCAGCTGATATGTCAAAAACGTAAATGGTATCAAACACGAAGACACAGCTTTATTTTCCCAGCTGGCAGCATGTTCCTAGCACTTACACCGTATTTAGTATGTTTAGGGTGTTTCACTTACCGAGAAGTATTTAGACTTCCTCCTAGATGTTTAGACTTCCTCCTAGATGCCTATTTCAGGAACCATCCACTTGAGCAGTAGACAGTGGAGAAGTGGCTTCCTAATTTAGGTGTTTTGGATTAGGTCCAGTTATTTTACAGATTCATTTAGGACCACTGCCTTCTACTTTATTCACTTGAACAGGATGTCCAAATTCAGCTGCAGACAACTGCATTAATCCTAGGATCATTAGTAAATGATATACTGATAACAAATACATGCCCAGCTCATCTCAAGTGGCTCATCTTCCAGTAAGATTTGACAGTATGAGAGGGTCAACTAGCTGTAGAGGATCCACACAACTATTCTGGAAGAGACCACTTTTTACTACTTTGATTTGCCAGTTCCTCCCTTCATTCCATTGCTGTTATTCTCTGTGGAAGACTGTCTGACATAACAAGTGGCTCTCTATGCAGAATCAAACCATGCTATTTGACGGTCCTGTATACTGTATCTGATGCAGTTCTAACTCTAGACAATAAAGAGAACTGTCAGCCTCTATCAGTGAGGATGTGTCTAAAGCTGTTCCATCATTCATTTCAAGAGCAACATGAGCAGAGCCTTTCCCTCGAGAGACTGACAGTCATTATCATCTCTGCCATATTATAAGCTTTTGCTGATTTTAGGGAACAGATATCCCAGAGGTACTGCTTGGTTTTGTGTCAATGTATGGTGCTCTAAGCCAGCCCACCAAATTGGCATACAGAAGGACTCTACCCTTGCGGAACAGGAATGATAATTAACAGCTCTTTGGATGAATATTGAGATCATACTACTTTCAAACAATTAGTTTGCTTAACTTTTTCCTACGCCAACCCAGATGGAGGCAAGGTGGAGAAATAGTCCCCTGAACATGGACTGAGGCCAAGCAAGGCCTGTTTTTCTTGCTGCTGTCAGCCACATCCTGTATGTCTGTGTTTTATTCAAAAGCCTGGGAGTTTAGCATATTTGTGATCTCTCTGATGTCATTGTTGTAGTTGTGAATGCTACTTCCTCTTTCCAAACGTTTCTTCTATATTAAGATGGCAGAATGTGGTGTGAGGGAAAGAAGCTAAAGGACAGAAAAGGGCTTCCCTATTCGCCTTAGAGTAGGTAGGAGAGGAAATACTCCTGTTGTATTGGTTTTATGCACCAGAACTTTGTCCATCATTTTGATTTGTGACAGAGTTGTTGGTCTTCAAGTTGACGTAGCTGTGTTTGGTTACATAGTATTAGTATTGATTCAGATGCCCCGAGTACCTCTGCCAAAGCCTAACTCTCCTGGGGGTTGTTCGACTTGTTTCCCCACGGGGCTGTAGATGAGTTCTACTCAAATGATCAGTCAGAAGAATATACTGAGCTGAAAATATAAACCCAGAATACCACAAAACCTCACAGATATCAGTGAAATAGAGAATACAAAATCTTGTCCAGGTCTCTGCCTTTTCTATTTTGCTAATAATCAAAATCGTATAACATGGGAATGACTTTTACTGTAGGTATATCTGGGAAATGATTTTTCCTTTGAGTTTTTTAGACTTCTTATACCTCCCATTGATTTTGATTATTTACTGTTTGACAAGGGGAACGCAGGCAGCCCATGCTGTGCGAAAGATCAGAGGTGCCTTCATTCCTCAAGGCTATTGCCTTCTTTAATTCTTCAGTGTAGGATCAGTGAACTGATTGCATTTTCTTGTATTTGACACTTTGTATTTCACATTTCTTCATCAAACTATTGTAACACGCTCTCTTTTAGAGCAAGCTGATCTTAAAAATATAGCCTTTTTGTCTTGGCCATTATTATAACCCTTTGGTGACTTGTAACAGCAACTTTCAGCCAGTGTCCTGATTAATTGTCTTTCACTTAAAGTGGATGGAGCTGTGTATCTTGTTAATCTACTTTCTGTGCTTTTTTTATTGGTGTTATGTGTATTTCATATTTAATCATCACATGATGTGACCTGAGGGCAGTTGTTCTTTGATTTTTTTTTTTTTCTTCCACCAGGATACTCTTACAGGCCTAAGGGGAGATTTTTAAGCTGCAAACACTGTATGCCAAATCTGGAAGTACAAAGCACAGATCAAATATTTGCAAATACAAACAAATAAATGTACAATGTATTTGGGCATGTAGTTATGTGTGTGCATTTTTGAAATACAGCTCCTTAGACAGACAGGTTTTTTATAATGGTGGGAAAGGAGCCAAGGAGCATGAGTGTTTAAGTCTTTCTGCTTTCTAAGTGATCAACTTTCCATTAGAAAATAGTTAATGTAAGTATCTAAAACGTTAAAAACAGAAGTTAGCTCTGTCAGACCTGACTTAGGTTATTGTTCCAAATATTTTGATCAAATAGGCTTCTCTCTCCTTTTCTTTATTATAAGATATGCTATGTAGTATATATTTCCAGTGACTAATGTTTGTGCTGTGAGTCCCTGCAGATGAAAACTTGGGTGATGTTAGATCAAAGTCTCCAGTAATTTCATAATTTCTTTATGAAGAAATGCTTGTTTTCAGCTGTAGTTGGCATTGGTCTAAATGAATCAGTAAAATGGGATGATCTCAGCTCATATAAATAATAGCAGGCTTCTCCTGTTGGAAATGCCTTTCTTCTGGAAAAGCCACTTGTCCCACATTAATGCATTTCTAATCAAAAACACTAAGCCCCATATGGTATTTTTTAACACATTTGAGAACCCTGGTTAAGGCAGAGATCTAAATGTACTGGAAACCAAAGTTCATTGTTTTTCAACACTCAAGAGAAATGTACAAAGAGTATACCATTGTATTTCTGTCTTATCTTACTTATTAGTTGTATTGCACTGAGTCTCAATCTCTTCCCTCTTCTACTTTTTGTGAAATGGCCTTCACGTTACCATATCACAAGGTTTATCCTCTCTCTCCCTTTTAAATGTAATGAACATCAGAAAAGGTCCCTGAGGCATAAACAAAAAACAGGAGGGAAACATCCCAAAATACTAGAGGATGGTGAGGAAGGAAGTCCACAATAGTTGAGACGAATAAAATACTAGAGTTTAAGGTAAAACTTACTTTATAGGTGTCCTGCTTAAAAAGATATTTTTTCCTCATTTTTCTGAAAAAAAATCACAAAATATACTTTTATAATTTTTTTTCTGTTTATTGCTTAGAACAATGGTAACTACTTGCTCTGATTCATTGTTAAATGATTTGCCAAGATCTCGTATTGTGGCGTGTAAGGTAGACACCAAATATGAATTACTAGAGTCAATATTGTACATTACCTAAAATACCTCAGGCTGTGGAGGTTCTTCAAACTCCAAGTACATTAAAAAAAAAAAAATCTGCATTTCAAGTTTAACTCTGAATTTTCACTAGTTTAAAGTAGATATTTTAGCAAATAGACAATTAAAATAAAGAAGTTAACGTAATGTTTTCTAAAATTTACTATTTTTCATCACTGAGTCATGTAAGAATGTTAGGCTGGAAGGTCAGCTAGTCTAAGCACCTGCCTAAGGCAGGACCAACTAGATGAGGCTACTCATGATCGTGTACTGTTCAGTTTTGTGTGTCTTGAAGGAGGAAAATTACATGGCCTCGCTGGGTCCTTATTTTCAGTATTTGACCACGATCTTGTTAAATAAGAAGGTAAATAATCTAATAAAACTTTCCCATGTTGCAAATTGTGGTCCAGAGATGTGAAAACCTGAAGGTAGAGTCCTCAAATAAAACCAGAGTCAAAACCATCTGTTATCTTGGCACCTGTTTTGTCACTACATGTCCTGGGCCCTTTGGCCAGTGGGCCCACGTTTTCTTTAGCCTTTCTTTTGTTGCTATTGCACTTAAGGATACCCTTCCTGTTCTCTCTAACATCCCTCATGAATTTTGGTTTGACTTTCCTAATTCCATCCCTATATTCTTGGGCACCACCTCTGCTTGGTACCCTGTTCCCACTGTCACCTTCTGCTCTCTTGTTCACATCAGCAGAAGTTCCTTGCTCGTTCATACTGGCCTCCAGCCACACTTGCTCAAACTCCTCCGTGTTGGAATGGACTGCTCTGAGCTTTGGAGAGGTTTTATGCAACAAAAGCATTTCAGGCGGGGTTGAGGAGATTGATGGAATTAAAAAAAACTAATTGGCATTTTAGTTTCCAGTTCTGTCCTGGCAATTACACGGTGAGCAAAATAGATTTCTGTATATATGTTAAGAAGCAAAACTGCCCTTAACAGCAAATTTGGCAACAGAAGAAAGAATGAAAGCGAGTGGGGAGTGGTAATGAAAGGGTTTAATTTCAGTATGCACAATTCAGAGCTTGAAGAAAAATGGGCTAAAATGATGAATTCTGTCTTGAGGACCTATAGTTCAACTGTTCTTCCTAGCAGAAACAGTCCTTGTGCAGACTGATCGCCCACCTGACAAACAGTTCTGTGTTACTGCATTATCCTGAACATTGTTTTAGTCAGAATTTTTTTTTTTTTTAATTAGAAGATTGTGAGGAAAAATTAACCACTGGGCACTAAGCAGTGCTTTTTTGCTGGAACTGTGGTGGACTTATCCTCTTACTGGGTGTGAATGACTTTTAAATGGGCTAAAACTTGCAGGATGTAAAAAGACCTTTTCAGAGGAACACTTAAAAAGAAGTACCTTTGAAATTATTGTTCAGCACACCTGGAGTCTCTTTCAACTCATGCGAGGCTCCTTCCCGCAGTGTCAGCACCAAATGGTTATTCCAGGAGGAGAGCAGAAGCTAGAAATTTAGTTCCCACGCAGAAGGAAAACCAAGCATGCGAATGCGCTTCCTCTAGTTAACTTAAATTGCCCCTCTGACCCTGCAGTGCTTTTCACTGATGTACTGCTGTAACATTACTCGAATGACATTTTGTCATTTGCTGAATGTTAACCTGCAAAAATGCTATCTTTGCTCCTTTACATTGAGACAGGATGACATGCACTGCAGCCCCCAGTTGTTGGGGGGTAATTTTATGCTCCTTTCCTGACAGACAGGATTCCAATAGCACCATATGTCAAAAACTCCAACCAATTCCAGTCATGTACCCACACCGTCCAGCTGTCACAGCTATAATTATTGAAACTAAAGCCCAGAGAAGTTTGTAGTTTTGGAAATGCTCTAGTCTCCTTAGATCTTTACTACTGATGTTATAGCTGATTAGGACCCTGCCAGCCTTCTGTTGGTCTCTTGAAAACTGCTGTAATTCTCATTCATCATGGAAGCTAACCAGCTGCTCCAGAGCCATCCCCTCAAATGTGTTGCTTGATGTTATACTTTGCTGTTGTCCTGACCTTGATACTTTGGATGTTCAAACAAAGGCTACTTATTATGTTGGAGTTGGCACAAAAAGAACCAGTTAACTGCAATCTGCACAGAAAGACAAAAACATTTTTAGGTAGGTAGCTGGGGTGACTGAAGACTGTTACTAATCTGCACTCGGTCATCCTGCTGCATTTTCATGACCATTTCAGGCAAGGGAGTGAGAGGCGATGACCTCCTGGAATAATGCTCTTCTGTCAGGCAGACACTGAGTTTTTGCTGGGATCACCTATCCTGTCTCTTAGCAGAGATGATAGTGACTCCTGTAATCAGAGTTTTGAGCCTTTACATCCCCTTTTGTCACTTTTATCTAAAGGTAATGAAGTTCAACATCTTTTGATTCTCTTTGAAACTTTGGTCTGAGTAGAGAGTTCAGCTATTGGCTTTTTCTATTAAAATCCTGAAGATGAAAATTTTGTCATTTCAAGGTGTTTGTAATTTTTTTTAACCTTTTTGGCAGCCTTTGCATTCATGTCCATTCACATCTAGCAGTGCTAGATGTGTTGTACATAAAGCAGCACATTTTTAGACTGCATTTTCAGACTGTATTCTTTCTTGTCTCCAGGAATCTGCCCCTCTTGAACCCATTGAAAGATCTGCGCTGGGAGTCTTAATGATGCTTTACTAGTTTGTCCATTCACTTAGGGGACTTTTTTTTTTATATTCTAAATATGTGAGGGATTTTAACTCTATAAATAAAAAAACTCATGTAGTGTAGATGTGGATCAAATAACAACTTGTGATCTGGTGCCTAGACTCCAATATACTGCTCTCAGCCTGGATTTCCTAAAGTCTTTTGAGATACTAGGTAAGAAAATGTCAATACATTCAAAAAGGGAATGTTTTATTGATGAGGAGAGATTTTAAAATGTGAAGAGCAGGACTCGGTTGGAATTCCTAGACTGGAACAACTGACTAATTGAGGAAGAAAATGTAAGAGGGAAATTTGTTAAACATGTTCTTTAGCAACTGTCTTTTAATATTGAAGAAACTATTTCAACAAAAAGCATCACGTAAAAAGCAGAATTTGATGTTGCTGGTGAGAAAGCTCAAAATGACTTTGAATATTGGAATGAAATCAAATGTGTTGTCATGCAGATCACTGGCTCCCATTTACAGGCAGCAAGGATGATGCAGATTTAAAAGGCAGACTAGGTTTTTCTGAATACGCGTTAAGAAATTATCCCAACCAGAGAAAAAACTCTCTCTTAATTTATGGCTAATTCATAGTTTTAAGATGTCTTTTAATGGCCAGATTGAAAAAGAATAAGATACTTGGTCCAGTGGATCTTAAGGTCTTAATTGTTTCCCAAATCTCTGGGTACAGGATCTTGTATTTTCTCACAAACTAGTTCGTGGTTGTAGCTCGAAGTCAACAACTTCTGGCCAATTGGTTGCACCTCACCCCACTTCTGGGATTCTTGGTAGTTCTCCTTAAAGTGAGCTGAATAATAGGTGAAATGCAGCTGTTCAGTAGGAGACTGAAGGAGAGTAAAAACAGAATCATCAGTCAAAGAGCTGAATGCAACTGGATGACCAAAGACATGGTAAGAAAGTAAACTGAAAAACAACTGGGGAAGCGATCAGCGTAAAAGCAGCAGAGGGATGTGTAAAGAGAAACATGACACATGGATTGTATCACAAATAAGAGAGCTGAGTGAGACATTTGAGCTGGTTATGTCAGCAGTGAAAGACAAGCCTGAGCAAACAGTTTAAGACAGCGAGCAAAGAATAAGTAATGGAAAGAATATTTTGAAGCGATGTACGATGTGGGGTATAAAATAGATGCAACAGTTTTTTATAAGTTTCCTACTAAAAATGAAGGATAGAATGCATGCTGGAATTCTGAGATAGAAAAAACAGAGTAAGCAACTTGAAAGAGAAAGGTGAAAGCATAGGTGCAGAAAACAGATCTGCTTCAGAAAGTAATAAATGCTTGCAGGATATATGAGGAAGATATAATATATTTTGGGGGGATATTTGTAATAAGACAAAACCCAGTGTACATATACCATATAGTTGAACCTGCTAAAATCTGTCAGTCTTGAAAATAGGTGTAGTAAGCTACCTACCAGAAATGTCATATTTTGGAAGTTATAACCACCAAAAACCTTAAACTAGTAGAAAGCATTTGCTGGATGTTATAAATTGCAATTACAGAAGAAGTCAGAAGAATGCATTTCCATGATCACAGAGTGGGACAAGCTAGGTTGCTGCTCAGTTTAGGGTTGGCTTTGAATTAAAAGCTCAAGAGAGACAGGGGAAGAATCATGTGAGCAAACAGTGAAAAAACTTCTCAGAGGATATTAATCTTATGGCTTCATTAAAGAACCGTCAGAGGTTCCTTAGAGAAGCTAAGACCAATAAGCAGAAATTCAGACCGAGGTTCAGTATGCAGAGATAAGGAATGAAGTTTGAGACAACTTAAAAGGGACTGTTAAAAGACAGTTTGAGGAATTTCAGATAACAGTGATTTGCCTCTTGTATGATAATAGTGTTATTTTTTCTTACCAAACTGAGTCTCTTGCTTCAGTAGAGCTATCTTCTATATAAACTTTTTAAAAAGGGAATGTGTGGGAAGTAGCACCCTGGAAAGCTATATATGGAGCTTTCATACTTAATCTAATGGAACTAAACATTTCTTAAGCAATCTAGAGAGGCCAGCTTAGTTGTGAGTTCTCTTACAACTGATGGCTAATATACCACCACTAATTCATAACAAGTTTGAACACACTTGTATGTGTTTGAATATTCTCAGTGATGCAGATGTCAAGTCCTTTCTCCTCTTGTTTTTCTCTAACAAATAATTGGGACATTTTGTGAAAACCTCAGATCTATGTAAATGATGTTCATGTCTGCTTTGTGTCTACCATGTGTCACCTGGGACCATGTGGTGTTTTAATGAAAGGTGAAAATGGTTGTAAAAAGGGCTTTGATTATACATAACTTTGAGATCTCGCTATACATAAGTTCGAGATCACGTGGAAGATACTTAATTCTCTGTTATGTATTATTGCCAAAACAAACACAAGCCTAATAGAGCAATACTATACATTGAAGCAGGAAGGCTGCAAAAAAGTTCAAACATGAAGCTCACTGGTCTAGTAGGTATTATATTGTGTTGGATATGGAACGCTTATTTGCATGCAAGAAAAGAAATGAAAGTGATTTCTCTGATTTATTGATTTATTGTACTTCTGCTAATTGAGGCTCAGGAAGTACACAGCTCTCCTAGGGAGCAATAGAGTTATGCTTGTTTAACAAAGATTTTATTGGGTTTTTAATTATTTTTTAATATTTAAGAGAAGTGTGTCAAATGAAAAATTTTAATTTTCACTTTAAGAATGGTGAACTGACATGTAAAGCAAACCTTGTTCTTATCAGATAGTTTGAAAATTATACAGAGACAACAATGCTTTTATAAAATTTATAAAATGTTTAAAAAGAATGTAGTAGACGTCGTATAATTACAATGATGGATTGATACCCATCTGCTTTGTCACGAAGGATTGTTACTTAGTGCAATTTCATAATTATCTTAATGTTGATATAGTTGCAGTTTTGGTTTGTTGGTTTTTTGTTGGTTTGGTTTGGTTGTTTTTTTTTTTTAAATAATACCATATAATGGGGGGAAACCCCCCAAGAACCAAGAAAATAATAGTTGTTCATAAAATGTTACTTCGTTGTTGTTTTTTTAACTGACAAAGCAGTACAGAAGTCTGCTAGGCAGAAGCATGCCAAACTTATTTTTATCATTATTATTATTGCTGTTTATTACAATAATGTACTTTAAATTTACAGTCTTGAGCCATCATCGGTATATAAGACTGTATGTGTAGCTATACATACCTAATTATTTGTGGAAGGTATTAGTATTGTAAATACAGCTTATCTTTGTTACGAGAGTGGCATTAATAACAGAATTTCATAAATGCCAACAAATAGCACGATAATTTCAAGACTCTCTGAAAATATGGTGTATTGTAGCTAAAGATGTTCACAAATGCATGTTATGTGTGTGGATGGGGAGGGGGAGGAAGGGCTGTTTTGTGCTTAGAATGCTTTCTGATGCATAAATATTAGCATTAAATAATTTTGAATACCTTGTTTCCTAAAAAGATTAGTAGCTCTTCTCTATGTGATAAATTGTGCAAGAGTTATTGTTCACACCAGTCTTCATACTGTATTATTCTGTGTAGCTTTAAATAACCAAGTCCAAATTATGCTCAGCAAGCTGTTGAGAAAGCTTGGAGGAATCTCAGAGCTGAAGGGCCAATTTGTGCCCTGACTTACATCCTGTGCAAATGCACTGGCTTCACGCTGCCTGTTAAGGATATAAAGTGGTAAAGGGCTTAATCTGTATCATTTCTTTTTGACTTTACTTGGTTCTGGTTTTTTTTTTTCTATTTACTTATGATTCCATCCTAATTTAGAGGAACATTGTGCCTGTGTATTGCTACTCTGTCAATAGCAGCATTTCACCCTTTGGTATCTCAAATAAAAATCTTAAAAATTAAACACCTTAAAAATCTTAAACCTTAAGAGATAAACTACAGCTTAAAAATCTCAACAGCAAAATAAACCAAAGCTACACACTTGTTTTCCAAAACTCCAATTTATAGGTGGTTATATTTGGAATCACAGACTTTGCACAATAGTGTATATCTTCTTTATAAAATACATTAACTCACTGTGGCAAAGTGTTGTTTCCTTAAATTGGTATAAACATGCCGGTTCTTATTTTGGAAGTCTTGATTGTCTCATCTTATGACCCTTTTTGCAGTCCATGTTGCTCTAATTTCAGAAGAGATCCCACTTGCTGTTTTGCATGTAAAATTATAGGCACTGGGGAGACAGGCTGTGTGAATGTAGCTTCACCAAAGATCCGGACAACTATTGCAATACCAAGTATCAGTGCCTCATTTTCTTCTAATTGCCTAGGAGGGACTTCTTATGCTAGGAAATAGAGAGACTTTAATAAGGGTTCTTTGGAAATATCAGAGCCATCTTGCTGTGCTTAGGTATTTTAGGCTGACTTTGTTCCCTGATGACTTCTACAGCAAGAAAAGCTCAACTTCTGAGTATTGTTAAGTGATTAGCAGACAATGACAAAAGCAAAGACATTTAGGCATAGACCTAGTGTTAACTCCAGCTGTGCCAATATTTTAACACACCAAGGGAAAGACCACTTGACACTGAGTTTGAGGACAAGGTGAAGAATTCCATTTTTCTTAATGACCTCAGGGGAAAAAACAGTATTTTGTAAGACTATCCATCTTACAGGAATAGACCTAATTCTATTTAATAACAAGACTGTAATGCTGGATACTGCATTTGCCTTTCTTGCTGTCCCACCATATACCTTGTGTATCTTTACTGATTAGGTAATCCCACCAAAATAGGTGGGACTTTTATTAGTCTGTTTTCTGTGCTGCCAAATGTTGGCAAGTCACCTCACTGTTGATTAATACAAGGAAAATACTAATAATTTTAATGTGAAAAATAGAAAAACCAAATCAACATATAATTACTGTCTAGTCCCCAGATCCTTTTAAATGAGGAAGATTCTCACCCCTACTCAATTGCTAAGCAAGACAAAAAAGCGTTAGCTCACTGGATAGTGGAAAAGAGTGAACGAAGCTACGCTAGTATTCAGTGTTTGCTATGGTTTGTTTTCATCAGGGTTTAATTTGGCACTCACTGGCTTGGAGAGAACCTGGTTTAGAGTGACAAGAATCAGAAAAATAAGTGGGTTTTTTTTTTGTGGTTAATGACTTCAGAAATAACTGGCTTAGAAAACCTTGATGGCTTTAGCCATTCCCTTCAGTCAGGGTTATTGTGTAAGCCTAGCTTGGCTCTTCTACCATTTTTTGTTTTCTGGGCGTTCAGTCATAAGACTGAATATCAGAGAATTTGGCAAAATTATAACTATTTGATATGTTCACTGAACCTGCAAATACCGTGAGCAAAATTACTAGTAGATATCATAGACTAATGAGAAAAATTAATGTGGGTCAAACATATCTGTGGTTAACCTCTGCAGCTTGCTGAAGACATATAGTCTTTGACAGTGATTGAAAAAAATTGCAATCTCCACTGGAAATACAATTCAAACTGTAATGTACAAAGATGCTTCAAAAAGGACAGTAACCATTGTCAGTCACAGTATGGAAAAGCAGAGGGTGTAAACAAGAGCTTTTTGCTTTCAGATCAGCTTCTCTCTTCACTGCTGTAATAGAATTTCTAATGCACTTCCACAGAATAAAGAAAAGACTATCTTCACATCCTTTGTCTCCACCAAAACCAGGAATTTGTCTCCTAGGATTCCTCCTGAAATGGCCCTTAGAAATTTTTGGGTAACTTTACCACATCTACCCTAGCTGTTCTTTAATGGCCTTTTCTACTCCAGAAACCGTTGCTTGCCTCCTCAAGGGGTTAGAGGGCATCAATGAGAACTGCCACTGAGACTTTTGTGAGGTACAAGAACGTTTGGGAAAGCCATCATAAAAGGCAGGAGGGTTTATACCTCTATCTGCCCCAGTTCCAGCTCACCATTAATAAGTTTATTTTCTGTTTCTTTATAAAAAGTTTTGGAAACTTATTCCTGTGCAAGCATAATTGTTGGAAGATCCTTTAAGGAAGCTATTAACTCTGCTGACATATGGGGAATTTATAATTTCTGCAAGTGTTATATAGGAGAGACCCTCTCATGAGAGCATATGATGCATTTAACTCGTGCTATGAAATCTGCCTCTATATCTGGCAATGATTTCAAATTTCCCAATGCCTCTGTTTAAACTATAACAGAACTTCCAAGCGCAAACTGTCACTAAAGGGGAGCTAAAGTTATGGTGTGTTATGCTTAGGTAAAAAATATTAACAGAATATTTTAATTGTTTAGGCAGAGCAGACATAAAGTGATGATGTGTACATTTTGAAAGTAGTCTTAGCTTTTACTTTTGTTTTCCATACTGATGCTTAGTTGCTCCCT
Organism: Gallinula chloropus; assembly: GCF_964237585.1. Lineage (NCBI taxonomy): Eukaryota > Metazoa > Chordata > Aves > Gruiformes > Rallidae > Gallinula > Gallinula chloropus. The sequence continues at coordinate 5,172,143 of NC_140098.1, forward strand.
CTCTTCCCTATCTCCCTAAGGCACTGTCTGATTTGTTTCTAAAATGCATTCCATCTCATGCAGATAACTGATACTGATTCTGCTGGCCAAAATGTGTAACTATTGACTTTTTTGACGATTAATTGCCAAGTGCATGAGGAACTGTGGCCTTTCCCCCCTGTCCCAGCCCTTACAAGCCTCCCTTTAAGGAAAAAAAAATCTGATTCACATGATGGTTTTCTACAATGGGTTGTAATCTTCACAGTTGACCATCTCACCTCTGACGAGCTATCCCACTTACATCCCTTTTAAAATAGGTTGTTATGAAACGTTTTGCTCTTTGCCCTTTGGAGTATGAAAAGAAGAGACTGTATGTGGTGGTTATGGGCGATTCTTGCACAAGCAGGATTGTAACACTGATGACTGGTGAAAATAAGGAAGGTTTCTTGGCTTACTTATCTAAATTGCATACTTCCAATGCACTAGTTTCTTTGTGAGATAATGTATGTGGTCAAGTCACTGTTTTTGCTGGAGCTTATCAGCTGGAATAAGTATGCAAAATCCTGTTACCCACGTCTATAGGTAGTTTGGTGGTCAGTAACCTGACTGAGAGCTTTGGCTGCTCGCGCTCTTGCTTTCTCCATTACTGGTTAGCTCTTCTATAGGTCTATAACAAGTTCTAATAAGCTATGAGCATAAATGACTGTTTTTCGCTGAAATCCCCGTGCATCTCAGATATCAGGGGATTTTTGTTGGACTGTTTACTATGCCGCTGCCTAAAGAAGCTCTGTTTTAATTTGTCTGTTAATTAAATGCTAAAAGCAGCTCAAATGGTGTGCTTTCTGTCAGAAACCACAGCCACTTTTGTAGGCCTGCTACTGAAACTGCCTGGGACTTGAATTATTTCTGCAAATTTTTTTTTACATTCTATAAGTTTATATGCGTTTCCTTTCAAAGTTGGGGCTTGTTTGCCGAGGTTTAAAATAATAAAGGGAATCTTTATAGTTCTTTCATAATGGAAAGCTTGACCTTAATTTTTGCACAAGTGACTTAAATAATATAGAAAATGTAAATAATGAAGTTACAAAAAATATATTTTATTATATTAAGTCCTTGGACTTAATATTATAACTTAATTACAGTGTTATAATTATTATAATACTTTACATTACAATACTATTATAATACAATATTATACCTTAAAAAATTGCAGCAAATAAAGATGTTTGCAGTAAATTATATTGATTCTTTGCAACCTTCCTTTCTCTTCCTTAAAAAATAACCCACTCAAAACCCCCTGAAACACGAACCACTGGGCACTGTTTGAGGTGAATACAGTTTTTATCATACGCTTTTTTCCAAGAAAAACACTCAGTGCCTAGACTTTTAAACAAGTGCTTAATCCTTGAAAATTAAAATAAAATATTTTCATGTAATCAGTAAATTTTGTTATGAAACTTTCCAGTAGCTGTATTAAATGATAAGAATAACTACTATTTTGAAATTCTGAACATCTTATAATTAGACCAGCCTTTAAGAAATATTCAGAGTTAAGGCACATTAGAATGTATTCCACAACATGGAGACAGCCCTGACAAAGAAACATTATTCTTAGATTTACAATTAATTACCCTTATGTCTATACCTTGCATTCAATTTGCATATCTTAAAAGTGCTGTAAATTTCATAGCACTCCCTTGTTATTTAAGATCATTCCGCTTTAGTAAAAGTTTCTACAGTGATAACTTTCTCTTGATTATGTAGTTGTGAGGTCAATAAATCTGGCTTTACTTTGCTCTACAATGTTATAATTTTTCTTTTTTTGTGTGTTTTTCATTATTTTGTTCCTTGTTCCTCCTGCCCTCTCATTTATAATCCCCCGAAGAACCAGTAGATAGAGAAGTCTGGCTAGAAGACGAAGTGAGTGGTCAGATTCTCAGATGTTATCTTTTTCCCAGAACGCACTGGTACTGGGTGTCTGACATGTTCTATACATCTTTCTAGTGTCAACCTCATTAAACAAATACAACTTGATGTATAGCTCTCAAGAAATGAAATTTCATGCAACGAATTTGCTCTATTCCAGCTTATGCTCTTCCTGGTTCTCCTTTTTTTTTTTTCTTTCCCCTCCTACTTTGGGATCAGTTTTGTACAGTCTTGATTTCTATCATAATTTTACATGGTGACTTTTCTTAATTTCCATGCCTAGAGTTTTTTCACGTGTTAAAGAAAACACCCATGTTTTAAGCTCTTGACATTTCCTACTTTCTAAGCAAGGAGTCATTACTGCTGGTTAAGATGTGATAAACTATTCAAAATCTGGTTCCTAGTGTTTACTTTGGTCAGATAAATACGTGGATTTTCTCTAAATACTGGGCATATATGTTTCAACATGCTTGTTATAAATGTCGGAGTCTTCTATGGGTAATTATATATAAATGTGCTGGTACTGTGTTTTTACAGTCTAATTCAAGGTTAACACAATATCATGTAAGCCAGAAGGACATCGAACACTTGGCCAGAATAGTAAATATTACTCTCATCCTTTTATTTTCTTTTTCCCCCCTTCAGCTTAAAAGAATTTTAAAAAGAAATATATTTTCAAACTAAAATAAACCTTCTTTAATGAGACTGTATATTATTTACAGAAAAATGACATTAAACTCAATTAGTCCTGGTCTCACCACTGGGTAGAATTGAAATTGTCGAATTTCTTTTAAATATAGTTCATTGAAGTAATTTACTGAATCTAGGGCAATATTTTTAAACAAGTTTAAAAGTCTAATGCATGAGAAAACATAACACTGTATAGATCCTTGTAGATGCACTGCTGTAAAAAATACACAGACACATGTATAAAGTTTATGCTTATCTTTCTTTTGCTAAGAAAAAATGTTTAGGTGTTATTTTAAACAGGTGATTTCTTATCACTACCCCTCCGTATTATTAATTGGTAGCTTATCAGACTTATTTTAAGCTATTATTACAGTCTTTTTCATTTAATATTTTACTATATAATGCTATTATTTAAACCTAGTTTGCTGGATAACAGCAGCCATCCAAAATGTTGTCTGCTGCACAGAAACAGAAATAATAAAATAACGGAAAGCAGAGCTATTACATTAAAGTAATGACTAGCTATGCTTCATATATTAAACAAAACCTCAGAATACAGTGCTTTTAAATGCTTTCTTATTGAGTGATCCAATCACTGTGAACTTTAAAGCTGAATATATACCTGTAGATATAATAATACACTCATGTTAATATTATATATATTAAAAGGAAAGAATCTGTTAGCTTTGTTTGTTTGTAGAGTGTTTTTTCCCATTGGGGCATGATGTTGAAGTTACAGGAAAGAACAGGGTGCAAGATTTAACAAACATTCATCTCTTCTTCTGAATTTTCTAATGCCTTTTAATATATAGTTTTGAAGATCTAATGTAACTACATTTATCCTGATTTTCACGGGCCTGATAGAGCGAGTATTGAATATGGCACAATTCTATTTGATTATAATGTAACATTTTTATCAAAATTATTTTCAAAAGCCTTCCCAAAATTTCAATAACGCCATTCCAAGGAATGTAACATGGTAGTGGAGATTAGCTAGCCCTGAAATACCTTGGCAAAAGTGTGCAAGTAGCAAGAGTTTTTCTAGTCTTATGTCCTATATACATCTGTTAAATTACTCGGAGATCTCATTAAATAAAGCTAATGTACTTGTAAAACAGTAGGGAGAGACAGTATATCATTGTAACTGTTAGAAAGAGCCATTCTGGCAAGGAGGGAGCCAAGAAGGCTAGGTGTATGCTGGTCAGTGTAGATGTTTCTCGGCCATAAATCTTGGCCCTTTCCTGCCTAGTTATTGTGTATTTCTTTAGGTGAGAGATTGATTGTAGCAATGGAAGATGAATTTGCCCATAGACCCTCTCTTTTTTTCTTTTTTTTTTTTTTCCCTTTATACTCCTGATGCCTTGCCAAGGTGATAATGCTTTTTTTCCTGCAATCATTTGTTTCAGATTAAAAGCATGAAACTGCATGGAGAAACACAAGAAAGCTTGTCTCTGCACTCAGGCAAAGATGAGGGCATGAAGATGTATAACTGTCCCAGGTGGGTAAAGAGTACAGGTTTACCCCCTCAGGATTTGTAACAGGTTTGTCTGAAGGAGAATGAAATAGGGTAAAATTTGTGAAAGAACCCCAGCATTTCTTCATTGCCCTTTGTGAGCATGGTATTTCAATTTTTTTCAAGTATTGCTGAGCTGTGCAAGAGTGCCACTAAAGTATCCCTTACCTGTCTATTTACTGCTGAGAAAACAGCTTAAAAACTGCACCCCTCCATGTTTTCTGTCATGTGTGTCCCCCCTGTCACCCGCCCTGCCTTTTATACTACAAACAGAATGAGGAGGGGAATGCTTTCCATGAATATATAGAGATGCTGAATTTATAAGGATCAATATAGTAGCAAATGTTGTACAACATGTCAGGATATCATAAAAAGCAGGTACTTCTATATAAAATACTAGCTTAATCTTGGAGATTTTAAAGCCTCATTAAAATGTGGATAAAGTCCATATATGGAATGGCAGCATTCAAAAGGTTGAAGTTGTATATCTGTGGTGCAGAAATTTTAACCATTACATTTGAATGTCAGTTGACTCATTTGATCACAGATGATATTAACATGTAAAAAGTTAAGGTGATGAGATGCATTGTATACATCATATAACCCAACAGAATTTGTTGTTTAAGGTTTCAGGGGTGTGATGAATAACTTCAGACCTTAGTTTGTGAAATCTTAGATTCTAAAATAGAGATGATGCTGTGAGCATCTCATAGCAATTTGATTTTACATCACAGGGCTTCCAGGAAAACTTTAGAACTTCTGCTGAGAAAAGACTTTGCTGCTTAATTGGGCAGAAAGGCTGGTTGGTGCCGGAACCTTTCCCTGCCAGGGACAGGTGATGGGAGAGTGGTTGTGGCTGGGATGGGAACCCCGTTGGGACAGAACAGGCACTTCAAAAAAATAAGCTGCTAGCAACTGTAATACTGATAACTGCAGATATGCAGGTCCTTGCATGTGTATGTAATGTAGCTGTTTGAGCCTTGCAGATAGTTCCTTTTCACTAAAAGGGAGCGGTTGGTCCCACTTGCATCGTCATTTGACAGATTTGTGATAATCTGATAGTACGTTGTACACATCTGCTTGGCAAAGTTATCTGGTAGTAACAAATACAAGGATTCTGAGTGTGTTTTCATGGAGAAACTTTGAAAGTCAAGCAAATACTTTTATCTTGACCTTTCTGCAACGCTGCCCCATATTCACTAGTTGTCAGCACATGTTTGTCTGGAGTAATTCGTCACTGCCATCCGTCACTCCTCTGCCATTCCCATCAGTCCCATTATCTGGGATCAGGAGAGAGCTGAGGATGTAGCCTGAAGGATCATTAAACCTCAGCTCCCAGGTACTGCAGGTAGTCCAGGTGGTCTGTTGTTATTTATAATAAAGAAACAACACAGCAGAACTGCCTGGCAGTGGCCCATGAGGCCTCGAGAAAGGACGGGCTGAGGGATGTCATCACTGAAGGACAGCTAAAAGTGGACTTTCTTTCTCCCACACTGTAAGCAGAGAGGATTTATTGAACATCTGTTCAGTACATGGCTGGGAAGATTGATTAATTTAATTGCTCACACTTTGCTTAAGTAACATTTGAATACTTAATGTCAGGTTTGAAGGATATTACAACATTTACTCGCACACCTTTTTGAAGAGGCAGAGTTTCTTACGGCTTTTTGTGTCTTTCAAGGAAGTTGCATCCTGAAATCTACTGCCCAGAGGTCTGGGAAAACAGAAGTGAGTGGGGAAAAGCAGCTTCCTGTCATAAAAGTAACTAGTTATTTTTCACTTTTTGTTCGCTCTGGTAAATCATTAATGTAAAGAGGGTCCATCATCCTCACTGAATAGTGGTAATTTTCCTTCTGGTATCCAGGATAGAGACAGTTCAGTACACTACACACTTCTGCACCCTTTTAACACGACATCATGGTCATATTGAAGGAGTAGGGGAGTTAAGTGAAGATAATTTACTGTGTGTTCTATTCAGAGAGGATATTTGGGAAGAAATTCCTGAGATCCTATCAAAGAACCCCACCCATATACTAAAGGGAAAACATTAAATAAGGGAATGTTATTTATATTCATTTTATATGCATCTGATAGTTTCTTAGCTGTATAGCTCAGAAAGGTTTATTGCCAGTCTGGCCAAATATAATGAAATCCAACTGAAAGTATCAACGGAGACTTAGAGTAGCTGGTATAAATACCTCAACCTTTACTGAATACACCGCAGCTAACCTTATTTTCAGAACAGTGAATGTTGATGTTACTGCCCGTACGTCTGGTAGCGATGTCTGTGACTTCTAGCAAATGCTTATTGTTTAAAGATAAAGGTGAAGCTCCTTGTTTTGCTGCAGTGTAGAACTGGCTTTGCATTAGTCACCATCAGACGTTAAACTGAGCAAAAGCAGACTGATAGATAGTGGTTCTGTATGATTTTTTTTATATCTTAAAAGTGATTGTTTTTTTTTCCCGTTCTCTGTGCTCTAGTGAAGATGTTTTTTGATCTCTCTGTACAGCAGTTCATTTTAAGTCTGATATACAGTCAGATATTCTATTAGATACAAGATCTTTAAATATTTGTCTTACTTTGTGTGTAATTTGCTTTGGAACTCTTAGGCCAATAAATAGTAAATGATACTGACTTACATAGCCATGTACTTTTATTGTCAAAGATACCGTATATAATGTTCTCACAACAATGCTTAACTCTGAGAGGGTAGGGATTTAACACTGCTACATGACTAATTTACTACCTTCAAACATAAAAAGGAAAGCTTGGAGAGAAAGGCCTCATATGAAGCTGCATAAAACAGAGCAATAGTATCATGTAGTGGTACTTAATAATGGCACTGGCATTTTGTTAGCATCTCTACAAGAAAAAAATTGTTCTTAGAGAAGGATAATCTACAGTCAAATCTGATTGAAGTCAAAAGAAACATTGGCTGATTTCTTTGAAAGATGCCCGTCTGTCCCTGAATTTGACTGTACACAATACATCCTGCAACAACGAGTCAGATTGTCAAGGCCAGAACCAGGTGCCTATGTTACTTGTATCCTTCTACATCAGTCATACTGTAGGGAGCAGACAATTAATTCTGGAGCAAAATTGAAAGTCAGAGGCAGAGTGTGAAAGAACAGAATGACAATAATAAAGTGCCCCTGCCTCACATTAATCTCCCTCACTTCAGGGCTGTCAGAGGCGGCCTGGCGGTGACTAATGCCAAGCTTTGCATACAGTGGTCACAGACATGAGCAGCATGCTCCCTTTACAGCATCCGCGATTCGCTTTGTTGAGTTTTTGACTCCTGCGGAATCATTGAAAAAACATAGCCGCTGGTCATAGGTAGCAGGACGAAGTTCCTTCATCATACACCTATTGATCGATGGGCAGTATTCCTGGGCTTGGCTTAAACAAAAAAAAAAAGGGGGAGGGGGGGAAAAAAGGAATCCTGACAAATGCAGGGAGATTAAACTAACTTTTTGAACAGATGAGCTCAGCAGATAAGGGTTAATAAGTTTAGCTTTGAGGAAGTGCATATCGTGTGCAAGTCCAGGCATCAGGACAAAATGATCTTGCACCTTTATAGACACACTAATCCATTAACATTGCAAAAGACTTTGATGCACACTTGGGAATTGTGTTCCATTGATTTTATTGTCATCTTTTTGCACAAATAGTAAATAGGCTAACATTTAAGGAACGGTGTAATTATTCCCGAAAAGCAAGACATCAATGTAAAGTTTATTGTTGTAGACCAGACATTTTGACAGGAATACTGTAATATCCCAGAGGTGTCACCGGGTTACTGAAAAGGTTAAAAATTGGTGCATTGTGTCGGAGAAGAAAGGCAGTAACAACAAACAGCATTCAAAAAATCACAGGCACTTCTGCAGGAAAGTGGAAATGTGTCATGTAACAACATACAGCTTCTGTAAGTGGATTGCTGCACCGAGGAAGAAAGTGAAACATACCTAATGAAAATGCTTCCTCTGCTATCAGTGTTTCGAGGCGCGCTCTCATTATTTAGATTGCAAAAATAACTTTCTTTCCAGGTTTTTCCTTTTATTGTATGCGAACCCCACACATGCTGATGCGTTCTGGAATTTGCTAGGGCTGTGTCTGAAAATTTCATTTATCTTCTCTGTTAATCGTGGGAGAAAATTCCCACACAAGACTTTATTTGCTAGGCTATGCTGATTTTTCCTTACTAGCCATGTGTATAAATAGTAAATCAGGAGGACTACAGTATTTTTTATAGAGTGTTATCTGACAAGGAGAAAAGTACTTGCAGTCTTGCGTTATAGTTGACCAGCACAGAAGCATTCATTAGAATCTGAATGAGAGCAGAGAAGGGATATACGGCAATTTGTAGTACGTAAGCGAGACCAACATGTTTTATGTTTAAGTATATTGTTGTTTAGCATTCTAGAGGACTATGAAGGAAGCACACTGGTCCTCTTGTATACTGAATGTAGTACACTATTGGGTCAGGAATTGAAACATATTTACAGTGACATTTTGAGCCTTGTACACTGTCAAGAACTGTAGTGTTTTGGGGTTCTTTTCTGTTTTCTAGGCAATTCTTTTTCCCATTAACAATTACCAAATCCCAGTTTTGACTTAAAATATTTTCATAGCATTTAATTTTTTTTTCAAGCTACTCAACTGGACAAGTAGTTGTCTTTTCTTCAAGAAGATAAAAGAGTGTGTGTGTATGTATATGTATATATATGTACAAAAAAAATGTCCATCATGAGCCATCAGTACAGTTTGGATCTGGGAACCTAAGCACAGATCTTTAGTGCATGTTTGAGGTAAAGGAGGAAGTCTGTTATCTGGCAGCAGTGACTCCTGTTCTTCACTTGGATTAGCCATTTCATGTGTTGCAAAACATTTTACAAGCATTGTAGAAAAGCATAAGATAAAATATGCATATGCCAGACATTTCCAAAGATATTGGTCTGAATAAATTTAGCAATATGTCAGTCACTTTGGGGCTTCCTTTTAAATGTTATCTGAAATTCTAGGTTATTTAAACCAAAATCTGTTTAGGATAGTTGTGGCATTTTGGGAGGCTGGTGAAAGGACATAAAAAGAAGCCTCCTGATTTGTGCATTATCTACTAAGTCACTTCTTAGATGTTATTCAACCTCCTACTGGCAGGAAGAAGGAAAGATTCCTGTTTATACATACTATGCTACTACTTTATCACCTAGTGAGTTTTTAGACCTAACCTTTGCAAACTGATCATGGACAGTCCTGTTCTCTGGTTCCATAACCATCAATGGCAACAAGCAATGAAATCCCAAGACTGATCACAGGTACAGAAGCAGCAGAACTGCCACCAGTAACACTTTATATCCAATGTCTCTGGAGGTGGGTATCTGTTTGTCAGAGGTATATAAAATGTACATGTAGCATGGTAGTTCTAGTTCCAGGAAGAGGCATAGTTAGGGAGCTGTCAATTGAAGCAGCATTGTTCAAAAGTTTTGAATAAATAATTGGTGAGTCCTTCATCCTCCGCTGACCTAGATGTGGTAGATCTAATTATGTCACTGCTACGAAGTTTAAAATCCTTCTTTTTCTTTGTCCCCAAGTACATTTATTCTATTTCTTTTTAAGCAACAGAAAAAATGTGATTTCCCTATCTTTATGTTTTATAGGGATGCAAGATGTCTGGTTTTCTTGCTCTTCTACTGTAAGAAAAAAGCTGCACCTAGAAATTCTGAGTTCCATTTTACAGAAACCATGAATGGCTTATGTATAAATGAGAAAGCAGCACTTCAGTTGTTCAAGAAAACCAGCATTTCTATACAGAAGAAAACCAATGAATCTTGCTTTTTGCATGCTGGTAGAATATGTGAGTTCTACTGACCTCAAATCACTCAGTTTAGGAGGCTCTGAGGGCAGAAAACTGTTCTCAAACCTCCCACTGAAGGTGTATCATCATGTAGCATACACAGCTATTTTGGCTACTGATGGGCACATACTGCTGATTCCAGATCCACAAAATCTGGAGAGAATTCAGGGCGCACAGAACGGTTTCCCTTCAGCCAAGATAAAAAAGCCTGAATTCTATCATCCAGATTGGAAGATTAAGAGGTGCTTAGCTGCCCAGATTGCATTCCCACTTCTATGCACAAAAATGGGCCTTACTATATTTATGTATCAATTTGAAACAGGGAAAATTAATGTGATGTCTAAAATATTGTCCATCAAGGATACATATGAAGAGAAGTTCTATAAAATTTTGGAAGCTGACAAAGCTGCATAGGTTTGTAGTAGAGCATGCTAATACTCATAAAACAAATTTAGGAAAAGTTTGGTTCCTTCAGTGAGTATTCTTATGTTACCGTGCCATGGCCAGCTCAAGGGCCCTGTTTGGGTGCAATCTGTGAAAAGGCAGAAGCCCTTTTTGTACAAGGGATTGTTCCCCATATCTGTGACTCGGACGATGCCAGTTGCTTGAAGTGCTACCTTCTCTGTGTCCTGCTCACAGCTAAATGGTGGGGTTTTTTTCTTGATTATTACAGTGAGCCCTGTTGTAGCCAACTTTTGAAGGGAAGGCTTCCCCTTAGATGTGGTTAATATTTATTATTGTTTATAATATAATATACAATTAAGGGGGATGACACGTGGTCTTACTGGAAACACATAGTCTTTCTCTGAACTCTGCTTCAGCACTTGTTAGCAGCTTTCTCCTTAAACACTTCATTGGAGTTTACAGGCGGCTTTGACCACCAATATGCATTTGTGTTAGACTTTTTTCTGATTATAAAGTAATGGAAATTACAGGGAAAAAAATCTGAATTACTAAACGTTAATCAAATTAGACTTTAGATCTTAGGATAGCTCAGGTGGGAAAGGACCTCAGGAGGTCATCTAGCCTAATCTCCTGCTCAAGCTGCTATATCTTATTATTTATGACTTCCCTCATGTAAGATCTCCTGGAACTGATCCTGGTTCTAACTCTACAATCGTTGAAGCTGTGGAGGTTTACCACTAAGAGCAGGGTTCAACATAATGGCAAGAACATCTTAAATGCCTGTCTTCAATCTACCTTGGATGGCTGCATTCAATAGATTCTCCTTGAAACCTTAGGAGACTCTTGGGTACAGATACAGCAAATACAGACTTGTCTTTTCACTCAGCTTTAAAACCTTTAATTGTATTTGACAACATTTTATGCTGAGCTTGGCTCGTTCTCTCGCATATGCAAACTTTACATAGAAGTGGGCAGAAGATTCTGGCTGCATTTGTCTGCTATAGCAAAATAACATTCTCTGGAAGGCAAACATTGTACTTCTTTTGTTGAACCTTGAAGAGGAAAATATGTCTAGTGCCCAGTACAGAATTTCAGATCAAAATGGCAAAGGCAGAACGCGTTGGATATTACCAATTTGGATATTACCTATTTGTGTTTCTCATCTTGCTTCCTTGTTCAGTCCCATGATGTCTCCCTAAGCCCCACAAATACAGGTTTCTCCTGATGAAATATCTTATTAATTTCAAATGTTTTGTGGCATGGAAAAACCCCAAACGTTTCATATCCATCTCTACCACACGTAGCTATGAAACAGCATCTTATGTAGGCTGAAATCATGCTTCCAGAGAAGCAGTGTGTAGCCATGCTTATTTAATGACCCCATGTCATCTCAGGAATATAGCAGAGGAGACTGCTTAGAACATCACATGTTACTATTGGGTGAACTTCAGAGTCCAGGCCCTGCACTGACACATTTCCATCCATCCCCTGCAATGCACACAGCAGGCGTATTCCATCTGCTTCTAATGAGGCATCGCGGGGGAGGAAATCTTATATATAAACAGCTCCCACATCACTTATAGCTTTATTGAAGAACGTTTTTGCAACAGTATGTGTTTGTGACAAAGATTTTTAGCTGTTTGTTTATTGTAATATCTGTGGATGTTGAACAGAACAAATTAGTCAATTCCTAAACCTGGCAAGCTCCTTGGCTGAAATTTCCCTGTACTTTGAAAGAAGGTTCCAGACCACAAATTCCTGTTGTAAGAGTCTTGCCTGCAGTCCCTAAAGCATAGGTGATAATTGTGCATGTTTCTACTCTGTTATAGGGAGTGATGTGATTTTTAGCTAGATCTGACTCTAAACAAAGACCAAGCTGTTCTTTTTTTTAAAAAAAATATCCAGTTGTACTCAAGTTGTAGTAAATGTAAATGGAGGATGAAACAAAGGAATGAAAAATATCACTTTGTCCAGGCTTTCTTTTTTTAAATGTAGGCTTCTTTGTACAACAGAGCATTGCAATGTTTTTTTTTTTGGAGGGAAATAATTTACTGTGATGTGTATGAAATGGAATTTTGATAGACAGAATAAGCTGCAATCCAGTTCTAAACTATAGATTTTCAAGCAGATTGATGCAACAAATTGTTAGCAAATAGCAGTTTGCAATTTGATGGTAATTAGACATAAGGCAAATATGTGCCATGACAAATTAGCAGCAAACCATACTGAAAAGGATTAGCAAGAGCTGGCACAGAGACTGCTCGATTTTGCATACTTCCTTGTCTTAGTCTAGGAGGTCTGAGCCAGCTTTCCTTCTCTGTAAATAGGAGACCAGAGCAGAGATCACAGGCATGCTAGAATGCCTTTAATTGCATATTTGAAATGTTTTAACTCTCTCTTAATCCCATGGAGGCTTTTCTCCTTACCACCAGCTTTATTATCCTGGGAGATGATCAAGTACTTTATCCATTTAATATTATAACTAAATACATTATGAGGTAAGTAACTTACAGGGTTATTTACTTTAGTAAGTCTATTGTACTTATAAGAAAAAGCCCCATTCTTATTCAAAACACCTTTAACTTCCCATAAATCTGTTTTTCAGCAGATTTAATTATTCATTCCATTAATAAATTAATTTTTGCTAGAGGATTATCACATGTCTTTATTGATGTGCGCAATGTCCTTGTAGTAGTTAGTCTAGATCAAACTCATCACAATATCCAGAAGTGACAATGCAGTTGTGCTTCAATCCTGAGTGAAGCAGGCAAGTAATTTTTAGCCCAGTTCTTCAGACACATGCCTGAATACGACCAGAGCTCTGAATATGACTTTAGATCTAAAGCAAACTACTCTTGCTTCTTTAATGGACGAGACAATTTTGTAAAGATCAAGAAAGCCAAACTAAAAGCCACAGTAAAAGATACCTCATTACTAAATGTAAGCAGCTCATTCTTTCTTTGTGTGGCTGGCTGTTTGATTTTTTAAGTTCAGTTTCTGAGGTAAGACGTTGCTTTCTCCAAGCTTTCAGTTCATATTTTCTGGTGTGTAATTTGTCAGTTCGGGTAGGTAAAATGACATACTTCTACTTCAAGGAATCATTGGGTAGATCAGAAGTTCTTAAATAAAATTTCTCTGTCCAAGTTGTGAGTTTCTAGTGCACACAGAATCTTTAACTTGCTAGCTGATATAAGATGGTTGGTTGTCTAAAAAGATATGCATTTTACATTCCCATCGTTCCTATGTCCATATATGGATCCTAAAAATCATGTAATATCATTCAAAGGTGTTAAAACATTATGTGGTTAGATGTATACACACCTTTCAGTTAAGAAAATTAATGAAGTGGGAAAATAAAAGGATATTATGCACAAAAGATACTTAACTTCTTTCATAAGTCTTAGAGAGAACTCCTCAGCCAATTTAAACCATGATCAATAACAACTTTTGCCACAGTGCTGTCTTCACATATAAACAGTAAGATAACACACTATTAAGGATTTACAAAAAGGCGATGAAAGAAGTTGGACTGTTTAAAAAAAAAAAGAAAAAAGGAAAAAAACCCACCCCAAGCTTTTCTTGCAATTTCTGAAGGCAGTCATATATTATTCACATAAAGGGCACTGTCCTGTAAAAGCTTCTGTGTGCACTGAGGCCTGGAGAAGGTCTTACTAGTATTGCCATACTGTCTCTCATTGCAAATGTTTGTCTGCTTCCTTTTGCCACTTTTTTTGCCTGGTTGCTATATCACACCTGAAATTCAGGTAGTGATTTTTATGCCAGTGCACAATCTTAGAAAAGTTAATTGATTGTCCTCTTGGCATATAGATGTGTTTCCTTTTTCTTGTCTCTGAAACAGACTGGTGAGGGAGTTATTTGTGTATATTGAAGAGTATAGCAACCAATCAACTGGCAAACTTACACTAAGAATGGAACTAGTTCAAAAGGATATCGTTAAGAAATTTAGTATTGAATCCTATGTATAAATGGTGGTAATTTCAATAGGGAACTTTACATCATCAAATCTTTGCATGTAGTATCTTCCCTCATGAAAGCGTCAGAAATTTTCTGCCCATAATATAGCTCCAAAACACCCTCACTGCTCAGTTCTGTGACAGCTTTTCTGACAGTGCCTAAGCAGATTTTACATATTCATGTAGATACACTGTCAACCCAGATATTGCCTCCGTGAGCCTCGCTTATCCTCGCTGCAGTGGTGGTGCTGGCAAATCTTTACATTAGAGTGCAGATGTTTTAATGCAGCCCTTCTGTTTTGATAGAATTGCTTAGGCACGGACACTCATTCTTCTGTTGAGCTTCATTATGGCTATTAGGGTGACTCCGGTGTGGCTGGGTCATTCAGTACCTACTGAGTGGAAAACTGATTCAGAGTGTGTTGAGAATCTCCCCTGAGCCAGTGACCACCTCATAGATGCGTTCGGTTTTAGGCTACGAGGTTGCTTTTTGGGGGGACTGGGCCTGAATTTTTCCCTTCTCCTGGTTTATCCCTAGTGACTTTGGGATTACAAAGGGGTGGTGAATTTTTTGAATGTAAATTTGTTTCTAAATAAGGAATAAATTTTCAGGGAGAGGGAAAGAAATGCTTGATTAAAAATAAACTTACATAAATTTCGTAAACCAATGGAAAACCACACAAAACCCCCATAAAATGGAAAACACTTATTTTCTGGTTTTGTGAAAGTTATTTCATCCATCTTGGAAAAAGACAGTAGATGTTAGAGTAAATTCATCCCTATAAAGCATACATATATTTTGACAATTGTATTATCTCTATTTAGATAATAGGATTAATAAACTACATTGTCCCCAGGAAAATGTGTGCACTCATGGAGAACCTCATTGACATCTCTGTAGAGAGGTAAGTTCAAAAGGCCAGATTTTAAAATCTTTTCTGAGATTGTGCAGGCAAATTTTGTATACTTGAAACCATTTGGCTGTATACTTGAAACAAGTTGGCATTTGCATGACATACTGTGGCTGACTGTACACTTGCCTAAGCTACTTACACCCTTATTTGTGTACAGATGTGAATGACAAATACAGATGTGCTACAAATTTTTCTTCCAAAATTGGTTTTGTTTCTGTTGCATTGTTGCATTTGGGGATGAGGATGCTGATTTCTTCCCTAATATGTGCCCTGGTTAAGAATAACTTTCAGGTTTACTTTCAAATCGTTCATTATCTCTATCAATATCATTAGTGTTTGTAATACAGATGCTATGATACAGTCTGACACTTTTCCCAGACATTGAAATATTTAAGGTTGTCTGGAGACTATGGAATGCCCATACAGTCATGAAACATTTATTGGCTTTATCTGCATATCTAAAATTCATCAATGAATAAAAATCAGAGAGGGAATCTTTAAAAAAACAAAACAAAATATTATCCTGCTGTAATTTATAGTTGCTTTCTTTTATCTATTTAAGATGCTTCAATTCACTTTGTTAGCAAATTTCTCTTGACAAGTACACCTATTTATTATTACTAAGCATGCTTTTTAAGTATGTCTGAAATGACACATGTATTGTTTTAAATAAGATCATAGAGTTAATTTTTAACCACACAAGCAATACACCAACAATAGAGTGAACAAAACATAATTAATAGTTTTATGCCATTCGTCAGGATCATTTTATTTGCTGCCAGCATATGCCAAATGCAAAAATGTTTTGACTTCAATTAAAAATTTTAAACAAAATTAAACCTGTTGTCATTGAAATCATAGAAGATATGTTCTACTAGGTATTGCATGCATTCCTGAATATTTGCATGTCTACAAGCATGGATGTCCCAGTGGGAGAGTAGGGGGTATATGAGGACTTTGCAACTTTATTACCAAAGATAATGCAATAGGTCCTGCATCCACTCATTTATAAAGAGGCAGCATCTTCATGTATTTAATTTTCCCCTGGATTTAAAGAAGTAGCACCATATATATTTTGCATTTTATAAAGAAATTGTGGTACCGCAGCCGTTGATATCCCACTATATTAGTGTCATGAAGGAACAATTTTAATTTTCTTTGTGTTTATTTCATTGTGTAGTTTTGGGGGGTTTATTTTTTAATTTGGTTTTATCTTGTAGAAAATTACATCATGTTTCACCATATCTATATTATTCCTGTCTCACTAAACAGGACCTTATTGTTGACAGAGACCATACAGTCTTATTGCCACAGCAAAAGGATGTTTTGACACCAGAGTTGTATTTTATCCTGAATTTGTGTTGGTCAGGGTTTGTTTGGCTACCAGTGCCACCTCAGCAGTTTGTAACTAGAAGTGTAACCTAGAGGAAAAAACATTTTAATGATTATTTAACTTTCAACATTACTGAACCATAGTAATTCCTTAATTAATTGCTGATTTGTTAATTCTAGTGGATTTATTAAATTGAAGACTTAAGTAACGGAGATCCCCCATAGGATGATAGGACTAAGAAAGATCTGTATTGAATAACTCAACTAGTTCACCTGAGGGCTCGCAGCTCCCTGGTTACTCAGGAATGCACTAACATGCCTATTTCCTATGTAGTGTATTGCAGTGTATGTTAAAAATCTCAGGTTATTTGCAAGCAAGCTGGTGCCTTTGATGTGATACAGTGCAGAATGATGCAAAAACCCCTTAACATCCCAAGAACTGTGTGCTCTGCATAAGGGACACACTAATGGGGCTGCGTCAGAGTAGTCTTCCACTGTGCTCTTTCAAGAGGGATAATATTGCCAAGCTTTGTGGTATTAGTAATACTTTGGAATAGAAATTATGTTCGGCTCCTTTGCCTACATTGCTTAATTCTGAAATTGATGGTTAGATAAGCAGCAGATGGTAGAGACTTTTGCAAATGCATAGTATTTTGAAATTAAATTAAATACGCTGTATTTGACTGTGCCATAAAACAGAATTGTGGATATGCCCTTGTAGATAGGCACTGAGAACTGCTAACCTTTAGTATTCTAGCTGTCAATTTTGGTTTTATTCTCTGTTCCATTTCTGGAACAGAAACTCTTCATTAGTTTATGAGTTTAGGTTGGATTTAAAGCACTAGCACCAATAACAATAGGGCACATACAATGAGAATATAGAAACTGTCATAAACGATACCCTTTAGGCTACTAGCAATATTTACATTTACCAAGGAAAGGGTAGCAACAGAAAAACCAGCTCAGTTAAATGCGTTTGGACCCTTGGAAAAATACTAGAGAGCAGAGAACTGCGCAGTCAGTACTGAGCACTGGTAAAAGTTAACAGGGGGCTCCCAGACACACAGGATTAATGATGATCTTCTCAGTATAGAAAATTGGATTTATTGGCAATGTAAAGGGTAAAGTAAAGGTGTGTGCTGATTTTTGCTGGGATAGAGTTAACTTTTTCCATAGAAGCCAGTGTAGGGCTGTGTTTTGGATTTGTGCTGGAAACAGCGTTGATAACCCAGGGATGTTTCCCTTACCACTGAGCAGTGCTCCCACAGAGCCAAGGGCTTTTCAGTGCCTCACCCCACCAGAGAGTGGGCTGGGGGGGCACAAGGAGCTGGGAGGGGACACAGCTGGGGCAGCTGACCCAAGGGATATCTTATACCCTATAGCGTTGTGCTCTGCACATAGAGCTGGGGAAGAAGGATGAAAGGGGGGGACATTTGGAGTGATGGCATTTACCTTCTTAAGCAACCATTGCCTAGGACAGAGCCCTGTAGTCCTGGCTGAACTCCTGCTGATGGGAACTGGGCAATGGATTTTACTTCGCTTATGTGAGTGGCTTTTTACGTGTTACACTGCTTTTGTCTCAGCTTGTGAGTTTTCTCACATTTACTCTTTGGATTCTCTCCCCATCCCACAGGGAGAGGGGGCTGAGCAAGTGGCCACATGGTGCTTACTTGCTAGATGGGATAAAACTATGGCAGCATGTGAGGAACAGAAAGTAAAAGGAACAAAAATAAGGTGACAACAATTTATGTTTAGCCAAGTCCACAAAATCCTCTGAGAAATTCAGGAAATCTAATTTAGTCAATTAGAAAGCAGAAATTCAAATATACTCAGTTTTGACAAATTTCCTGCAATGTAAATTATATAGAATTATTTGCAGTATTCATAACCATTGATTGAATTGTAAATTAGCTATAACTACTTGATAGAAAGAACTTCAGTGAAATTCAGATCCTACTGAAGTCTCTGGGAGTTTTGCCATTTCTTTCATTGGGGACAGGGTTTCCCCATCATCATCATTACTGTAGACAGCTCAATAGAAAAGGCTGCTCAGTTCACAGCGGTGGTCTTAGCAGCAAACAAAATGGTTGGATGAATAAAGAATGGCTTGGAAAATAATACTGCAAATATTATGATACCTATCAGTGATACCCTCTTGCCTTGAATACACTATTGAATTCATACTATTCTGCTTGGAAACATATACATCATAAACAGAAAGGATACACAAATAATCATTGAAAATATCCAGTAGCTAGAGAATTTTACATACAAAGAGAGAATGAAAATAGTGCTTAGTTTGAGTGAATGAAAAGATGAGTAAGATTTTATAGTAAACAAGTGATTTACACAAGGTAAGTTTGATTTCCTTCTTAGTTTTGTCCCGTACCACAGACACAGAGGTGTGACAACAGATTGAAATTTGATGATGATGATGTTTTGATGCATTGTAGAATGGGACTTGTATATGAAACTCCTTGGAGTGAAAAGCATGGCAGGATTAGAAAACAAAATGAAACTAGACATACATATTTGTAAGGCAACATAAAGTAGGAAAACATGAGCTAACAATTAGCCCGTGACAAATTTTTCAGTGAGTCCCCCTTTGGGATATTGGTGATTTTGGTTTTCTTTTCAACAAAGCTTGGAAGCTGTACCTCATGACATATAGGGTGCTGAACTGGCCCCCACACTGCTGTGACTTCTGTGACTCCTTCCTACCTGTGATGTCCCCTTCTGTCACCATGGGGCTGTAATTTGGTGCAGGTTAGGAAAGAGACAGGCTGAGCACAGCCTTGCAGAGAGATGTCAGGCGTCTGAGTCTTACGGTTTCTCGGTAGAAGACAGTCTTAGCTCTGTAAGAGTGAGTGAGGCTTCCTGACTTCCCTGATTTCTGTGGAAGTCAGGGATGAAGGAGGATTCTCATTTCCTCCATCACAGGTCAGGAAATCTTCAGCCTATGATGGAAAGCAGGATTTATGCTTTTATGTTCACCTTTTGTGTTTGGACAATAAATAAATTCCTGAAGCAAAGACTACAGACTCCTAGACATTGATAATTCCCTGGGCTGATAACTTCAATCTCTGTGTCCCATTTTAGCTTTTTAAAGTAAAACATGTTCTGATTTGGCATTTCAAGCAATGAATTGACTAATGCTTCTGCCACACAATGTGGCAGTCGTTGGTTCATAATATCCAGGTGCTGCCAATGAGCAATTTTTATTTATATTTTTAACAAGAGCTTCTTTCAGGTATTATTTTTTATGATACAGTACAGTTTCTTATACAAAGCAGTTGAAACAGCTTAGAATAGCTAGAAATTCTTAATGATTAGGGTGGTACACAGCTGAAGCATTACCAGTGAAAAAGCTTACTTACTGATTTGTTGCCAGGTAGCGAGCCAATTAGCAGTGCTGGTTATTATTTACATTTCATGCTATATATCACTAAAATTGTGTTGTTGATTTATCATTTATATTGTTGTATTGTCAGCATAATTTATTCAGATCATGCTGAGATACCTGGGAAATTAAGTAATAAAGAGAATGGCATGGAATATGTCTGTATTCAGAGATATTTACTTTGCTTCTAATGAGAATGCAAGTTCAGATAAAACATAGATCACTTAGCTATTAAATTGATTTTTAAACAAAAAGTTTATACCTTGTATTTGCTATAATTAAAGTGGCTGGGGTTTGAATCTATTCTGATTTTAACCATGAAACCAGTCACAGATTAGCTTAAACAGCATACCAACTAATTGTGCCAACTTAGTTGATTAGTGAGGTGCAGAAAGCTATGCTAGATCATACGTCATTGAGGTATCCAATGTTCTTTGTGTAATTGATGCTACCTTGATTTTTTGGCAAATATTAACACATTTTTTAATTTGAAGTCTTTTCTGATTGCTTGTGTTTTTAGAAAAAATGGAAAAATTGAAAACAAGTCTATGTGATGTGAATATTTTGGATATATTCTGCTGACCAAGAAAGACTGAATGCTTTGTGCACTTCTTTTTCCTTAAAAGGGAATAGAAGTCTTCTAAGGTCTTTGTATAGGCCCTTTTTATTATCTTTTCCCTTTAATCATTCCATGTAGTCCTTTTAAAATCTTTTATTTGTCTAATAGGCTTATGTTTGTTCTGTAGGTTGCCTCTAGTCAAGAATGGTTCTCTTGAAAAAGTTCTATACAGAAAAAATGCCCTGGCAGTTGCAGTGGATATGCTTTTCCATTATGACAATGTTGTCTCTTCATAAATTTGTGAACGTAAACTTTCACATTAGGCAGTAATTCAAAGCAAAGCAGAAAAGGATATTATTATACGTAAGCTATTAAAACCCCCATATCTTTTTCAGTTAGCTTTGCCTTTAGTTTCTATTTATTTTTGTTTTTTAGGGATAGCTGTAAAATACACATAGGACCTCATAAACCTCCTAGTCTATCTTGATACAGGAATCTTCTTAAATTGACTTTTGCTTAAGCGGCTCTACTGACTCCAGCACTTGAATTTTCTGCCAGTCCTGTGGCATGCTTTTCAGCTTTCACTAGGCTGCTGCTTTGAACATACTCAGGAGGAACTGTAGAGTCGAGAAGCAAATAAGCCCAAGGAGCAAACTGCAGTAATCTTTGAGCAACCATCTTTTCTGTTTACTGACTTGTAGTTAGTTAGGGTAGGATGAGTTAGTTAGGATGAGGGGGAACGGACTTGAGCTGCACCAGGCCAGGTTCAGATTAGACGTTAGGAAAAAGTTCTTCTCCACAAAGGTTATCAGGCACTGGAACAGGCTGCTCAGGGAGGCGGTTCAGTCACTATCCCTGGATGTCTTTAAAAATGGGTAGATGAGGTCCTTAGGGATATGGTTTAGTAGAAGATGGGAACGGTTGGATTTGATGATCTGAAAGGTCTTTTCCAACCTAGTGATTCTGTGATTTTTGTATATATTTGGTGTGCTGAAATTTTTAGATGCCATCAGAAATCAAGGGGAAAACAGTTTCTGTTAAACTTAAGGGAAGGAATCCTGAAAGTGTGTCTTTTAAATTAAATCATCTCTTACAATCCTCTGTGTGAATTACGATTCAAGGTGGCACGGTCGAGATATGTGATTTAGTGTTTTGATTGTAGGATGTATGATAAATGTCAATGAAAAAATGTCTGTTGATCAAGAAACCTTGCTATAATGTGGCTATTTGGATTAAACCTATGTCTCTAAAGCAGTGTGAAGGAAAATTGAAATGATACCTGTCTCATCTCATTGCATGTAGTAGAAGGAGACGTGTTTTGTTTTCAATCTTGTATAGCTGAAATAGCGAACTTGCTGATATTAGGTATAACAGCATTCTCAGAAGTTGAGATATAGATATACTATGATTTTTGTGTTAAGCTCAAAGCCAACTGGCTTTTCAGAGTATGAGGTATGTGCAGTCAAGTGGATTACCTAGAGGTTGAAGAAATTTGTACATTCAGAATTAGTGACCTTTAATATGTAACTTCATCATGTTAATAAGCAGAGATTTCATTCATTTATTGTGACAACTGTGGGTCAATTTCAATCAGAAATTATTAATGAAATATAAGTGCATTTAAGGCACTATGTTTTATGAAAATACTGAAATCTAAATTGAGACAAGCATTTCTACATGCTAAGAGATTGGGAGTGTTTGTGAGTCTGTGTGTGCAGAAGATGGAAATACCTCCTTTATTTTTTCCAGAAGATATGTGGATTATCTGGGAGTAAGGGATGCTCTACTACACAGGTTTACTATGAAGAATTCTGGAGAATGGCGGGTTTTCTGCTTTCCACTTTTCTTCTGTAACCTCTGCATGTCATTACACAACTGAAACAGAATATGTGATGGGTGGCAGGAAGATGTAGCATTATTCCATCTGTGAGAGGAAAAAAGATCACTTAACTTGCTCTTAGCTGTGTTATTTGAGATTCACAAGATCTCTGCTCCCTTGAATGATAAATGTCAGGTTCCCACAGAACCAGTCCCTTACTTTCTCTAAATATAATGGAAAACAATTTCATCAATATTATAATGTTAAAATACAAAACCCACTAAATGCAATGGGCAAATGAAGTTCTTTATTTTAATGTTATTTACTACAAAAGTCAATTGCCTAATCAAAAGCTGATTCCTTTAGGCAGAAAATGTGATTTCTCAAATTCTGGAATCTTTACTCTCTATGCTTTTGAACATGGGTAACTTATGTTCTGTGTCTTAAACTTCACTAATCTGTCTCAGGGTTTCATTCACAATATCAGAAATATTAACATGTTTCTGGACTTGTGTACTGTTCTATGCCACTCCTATTAACATGTGATTAACAGTGATTAACACTGTGATCACTGTGATACACTGTGACTAACAGTGTACTTGCTCCCAGTTTTCTTAGCTGTAGTGAATAGTCAAAATACATCTTGGAGAGCTGAATGACAGTTTTCTTTGATCAGATCTCTGCATCCTGCTGAAGTTATCAGTTGGTGATAAATTAATGGATTATTTTGGTTCCGTGTTTCCATGTGCATGTTGTCAGAACACTTAAATCTCACTTTTTTTTGGATTTTCTTCAAATGTAGCTTGTGTGTTACCAGTACCACCTTGGACATCTGTATAGCAAGTCTAGATGGACCACATCTGACATTCACCTGGTGTCCTGGGGTGTTCATGTGTCTTTAACTAGGAATTAACTACCTATTTGTATTATGAAATCAAATAAACAGTTGGCAGAATGTATCATGTTAAATTTATGCCAGTTTTATCTTGGCTTTTCTCTCCAGGAAAACCTGCTACTGTACAGAAAAGATCTTTTGCAGTCGTGCACTATGATTTCATATTCAGTTCATCTATATTAAATCTGGGTTGTTTGCCCAAAATTTCTGTAGTATATCAGGTACAGATAGCATGGAAACAAAGAAAATATTCAGAAATATCCAGTCCCATTTTGATCTCTTTATTGCCTTTTAATTATATTTTCTTTACCTGGTTCTTGACACATGAATTCTAGTGCCTTTGTTCTCCTGATCTGTGTTGCATTAAACCTGCACAGGCTGGTGAGGAGTACTCACTTGGAAGGCAATGGTTAAAATAGAAGTTTATTTTATGTTGCAATGAGCACTACTGACGAGGTCACGCAGAGCAACTGTTTGAAGGACAAAGGGTCCTTTTATAAGCAGATTTGAGAAAGTAAGTTGTTAGATAAAAAGTATCATGAAGAGATGAATAGGAGAAAGGGAAATTTAAAGGGGAGTATGCAGATTACAGAAGAAAGTAGGTAGGATGATAAGAGAGATAAGACTGTTTGGAAGGAGATTATCGTTTTCCCAAGATTTATAGAGTTTTTCAAAATTCAAAGCAAAGCTGTGTCGACTTATGGTTGTCAAAATCAACATGTGTCTTATAAATCCAAACCAGAGATGTTTTTGAAGCTCTGGTATGAAGCAGATGGATTCATGGGACTTCCGTATGCCCCATCCAGCCTCCCTCCCCATTCCGAATGTATCTGGAAAAGTAAAAAGTTTTCAAGTGAAATTTTCATGCTACAAGAGATAACACAGTAAGGCCAAAGTCAAAAGAGAATTTATCCTGTCCATGACTTCTTTTCCTTTACCAGTATGATTCAGGCTTGTATTTCTTGAATAAGAAGCTCATGCCAC
Organism: Gallinula chloropus; assembly: GCF_964237585.1. NCBI lineage: Eukaryota > Metazoa > Chordata > Aves > Gruiformes > Rallidae > Gallinula > Gallinula chloropus. Next base: position 5,196,388 of record NC_140098.1, read on the forward strand.
CTCTTTTTATACTCCCAGAACTGCTGGCTTATTCTTTTCCTGTGCAAGATCCTTCCCTTGCATGTACACCTAGGGCAATGTGTAGTGTACTAAGGCAGATCTATGTAGCTGAGGCTAAAACCATAGGTCAGGAAGTTTTTAGGAGCGAAGAAGAAATCTCAAATTTTATGCTATAGTCTCTTAGGAATTAGATGTTGCTATCCAGTTGATTTTGTCACATGCTCTCCTCTCTACTCTCTACTATTCCTTCTTTAACAAGTATAAAAGTGAGACTGAGTTTTAGGAGTACCTTGGCATACAGACTCAGCTGCCAAATTCTAATTTACATAGCTGCTGATCTTGGTCTTGTTAGTATGCGGCAGTTTGAACTCTTTCCTCAAAAACTAATGGAGCTCTGATGTCAAATAATTACCTACTGGATCTGTGGAGATCAGTGCAGGGGTTGTCCCAGTGTTTTCAGGGTGGGATCTTAATGGTGTTCTGAGATTAAATGTCAACAGAAAGGTGAAATGTCTGTTTAAAGTTAGCACGCTCCACCAGCTGTTCAGACACTTAGCATCTTAACCCTTTATATTTGCTGTAGTCTGGAAATACTGAAAAGCGCAGGGTGGAGGGTTATAGGAAAGACAACATTATATTGTGTACTGTACTAGCTAGGTTTATCTCTTTATCATTTTATTCTCATTCTAAGATGAAGTGGAAACTGGGCAGAGAAAAATTAATACTCATCAAGCAGGGATGCTGGGTTTGGAGTGATGTTTCATATGCTATTTTTGTCCCAGTTATTTAATTCAATAGCAGAATTTAATTGTATACCTGCATTTTGACAAAGCTTTCAATTTGTTTTTCCTTATGACTAGGTGAATGTTGGTCATTTAGATCAACCTAAATCTTCTTTAGCTGGATAATTCTGCTTTCTGTTTAATTTCTGAAGACAATGGAGAGATTGTGTTTGAGAATTAAGTTAGTTGCACACAGTGATTTTTGCATTGTTCTGTACTTGGCTATTGTGAAGTGAAAGAGATAGGTGAAGAGAAAGGCAAGATAGGGGGACGTGTAGACCTCAGCTATATTAACTTAATCTACCAGGGAACTCTGCTTATCATAGGATTTTGATTTTAATTGTTACTATTTGATGCACAGTCCAGTTGCTTCAGAGTTAACAGTCAGTGGCCCTTCTGCCCTCTATTGCATAGGCGTTAAGGGCTGAGAAACGGAATTTTTTCACTGTTCATTAAAATCCTTAATCCTATCCTTCGGCTTCTTTAAGGAATGGTTTCCCTTATGTCTTCTAGGTCTAAGAAAACCACTACTAAAGTTGTACCTGCACCGGGTTTTTTCATCACTTGCCATTCGATAGTGTTATCAATTTGCTTAGCAGGGATAAGATATTCCCTTCCAAAAATGGGTTCAACATATCTCTTCAACTAGGAAGCAGATTTGTATACTGTTTTCCTGGAAGAGTTGAGAATAATATCTTTGATAACTGATGCACCCCCCTTCTAATTGTTGATTTGCCCTCTGGCTTTGTCAACCCAGGAAGCCTTGTAACTTTGTTCTGCTTAAATTAAAAAACTAAAGTATGAATAATATTTCTGCTTAGAATGAAATAATTTAACTCATGTGGCTGCTAACCAGCTTAGGAAAGTAACAAGCACAATGCTACCATTCTGTTTCAAAAGGCACTTGCTAATCTGGAAACTCATTCCCACTGGGTGAAGATCAAATGAACAATACTCTACTGCTGTACTCAGCCACACATGACCTGTTCACAAAATCCAGAGGGAAGATGTAAATAGGAAGTGTTTAGCATCTATGAATTGTTAGCTTATTTTGCTCAGCAGGCTGATGTTCTCTGGATATAAACATATCGGTCTATGCTTGATCTTCTGCACCTCATGTTCTTTGACATCACCCTAAATTAATTTTGTATTTTTATGGACCAGACAGTGGAAAAGTAATGGTGTAGTATTAGCAGCCTTGGTACAATTTTATTTTGCGTTAACTGTGAAATTCTATTTTTCCCCACACTGCTATAGTTCTAGGGCTCCTTTTATCATTTTGGTATTTAAGCCACCTTTGCATGATGTTTACTTTTTGTTAAAGCATCAGTGATCCTCTAACTTATCTGTGAAGGAGAAAATGATTGTGTTACTCTGTGTGTTTTATTCTGCAACAGGGTTTTTCTCAAGTCTTATCACCACAAAATATGAGAAATTTGGAATAAAAGTCATCTTTAAAACTTTGTCTTTTCCTAGCAAGTGTTCATTCTATAAAAACTGTTACAGAAAGAGTTTAGTTTTTGTAGTTTTCTGTCTTAACTTATCCTTCAGGAAAAGAATATCTTCACATCTCTTAATAGTGTGATAGCTTTCAAATGTATTGTTGTCTGAACCGTTGATTAAACAAAATGGTGCTGATTGCAGCAGGGTGGCTAAATGTGGACAGAAGTAGCTATTGCAGCCTGCTCACTAAGAAGTCATTTATCAAAGTTTTATCTGATTTCAGAGGCATTAGATTTATCAGTCACACTTTATAAATGGCATGTCATCAGGATCAAACCGAAGCAATACCTTACTCAAGCGCTGCTGTAAAGCAAGTGTAAACATCTTCTGCAGATGTACTGTGTCCTTGCACTAGGAGGTATATCATGCAACATATAATTACAGCAACCTTTAGTATTTTACTTAATTCCAGAATTATTTTCTTTGTTGCTGTTTTGGTGATTGAAATTTGATGTCTGCTCCTCACCCAACCCAAAAAAGGTTTACAGTTTCACTATTGGTGAGCAAAGCACAGCTGTTTGGTACAATGTATAGAAATAACTGAGAAAGGTAAAGGTGTCAGTGCCAGCAGCTCCCAGTGCTGAGAGGGCGAAGGAGTGGCAGGACTCCACAGCCAGGGCTCATCCCCCTGCCCCAGCCAGGGAGCAGAGCAGCTGGGGGCAGCCCCAGACTGGGGCACCTCCCTGTGGATGGGACCAGGGTTGGGCTGGGTGTCAGCCTCCTGGGTCGCGTCAGGATCAGGCCTGTTGAGGGGAGCTGGGGTCAGAGACAGCCCTGAGGTGTCCAGAGAGGACCAGGGAGACTCAGCACTTTGATGGCAGGTCTCTTTCCCTCTGAAATGGGCCATTTTGTTCAGAGTTCTAGACCATACCTACTTATCTGATGAATGAGGGAGTTAAAAACGTACCAAACACTACAAAAATTTAAAGCAAAATAACTGATGCACATCCAAGAACAGGATTTAAAAGAAGCTTGCCTGATCTGAGAAATAAACCTGCTGTGTGTCCCCCTGGCTGAGAGTCTTGGGTTTGGATGATGAAACCATTTGAGATTCAAGTGCAATATGGAGGGAGTTTTATTAAACTTATAAAAATCCATTTGAGTCTAAATTAACCTTGGTGGTTCTAACCACCCTAAGAGAAAAAGCACTAAAACCCCAGCAAGAAAGACACCCTGACACCTTGCTTGGTTTTCAGGGTATGTTTTAAAAATTTCAGTACTCGATTCTGTGTTTGCAAACTTAAACCACAAAATGTTTATTAGGGGTGATAAGATTGTTTTAGACCCTTGAAAGCATACACAACTTCTTTAAGTGATTATGAAGGTACATCTTATTGTCTGGGGAAATGACTTCTGCACAGTTATTTCTTTTATTGCTGTGCTGAATGTGAAGGCATTACTCAGTTTAATAAATCCTACTGTATCTCTCAGTCTGTGTAGGCTGATATAAATATCTCCAGTTATGTCATATTACCACCTTTGTACAGCTAATGTTACGTTCTTGATGACTGGTGGCTGATAAATGCAAAACCTCATTTGGTTTGTGAGTGATTGAACGCTAACACTGTTTAGATTTCTTAATATACTTGTATTAGCATGAATAAGTAATGAGTGTGCCAGGCTTTTTTGAATATTTGATTGTATCTTTATAATGGATTTGTGTCTCTCTCTTTGTGCTAATGTCATTGTAACTTTGTTGGTGTCATAACTCCAAACCTAAGCAATCGATCTTTATCAGAATATCTTAAGTCAATTACCCTCTCGTGGCCAAATTACTGTGTCATAATACTTTTCTTATAAAAGTATTCTGCATATTGCATTTAGGATACAAATAGGTACTAATTCTATCTGCAGTATATTTCTCATTTCCTTGTTGTGTCTTCTGTTATTGATCACTGATTTTTGTTGTACCGCCTCTATAAGCAGACACATATGCACACATGAAACGTTAAAGCTTCTCTTAATTTTAATATTTATTAATGGACTAGATGACCCTCAATACACAAATTCGTCCATCTTTCATGTGCCCTAGATTTCTACTCCTAAAAAATAAGCCCTGATATTTAGTTTCTTGGGAATCATCATCAGTTTGGATAGTGATTGTTTTAGGACAAAAGTGTTTACGAAGACTTCTGGTTATTCTAATACCCTAAAAAAATATGTGCCTGCAGTACAGGAGACTTTTCCATCATCCTGTGTTATGCTTACCAGATGACTCGTTTAACAAGTAAAGGAATTGAAAGAAAGGTGTCTATTTTGTTAGTAGCTTCTTAGTGATTCCCAAATTTGTTGTTTATTCTATGAAAAAGATATAAACAAGGGAATACTGGCCCAGTGATGCTGGCATGGACAGGATATTGCCTGGGCATGTGTCATTCTGTCCCAGTATTTCTGAATACATGTTTCTGCTCTAAGGTGCCAAAATGACCCGAGTCACCCCTCAAGCAATATTTTTGGATATGGAAATTTCAAAACCAGTTATGTGCATTCCAGCTCATGACAGACTTAAACCACAGCTGCCTCATGGCAGATGTTGGACCCGCTATTCTGAACATGCATAGTGGAAAGCTGATGTGTAGTGCTGCGCGCCCTGAACTTCCATTGCGTTACTGGTGTAGCTGAAACACGGATCCAGCTGCTGCATTTCCTTACCTGCTTTTATCAGAGGAACCAGTCTCAGCGGGAATATAGTACTTCCAGGGGTGGATCTGCCCCTCCTCTTTGCTTTAAAACCATCTAGCCAAAATGCTTCCCTTTTTTAAAGCTATATTAATCAAAATACACTAATAGTAATGCAAAACAAAATAACTCTGTAACAAGGCATAACAGAATTGCTGAATGAGGGAAAAACCCCACGAAATGGGATTAAAATAAATTACTCCTGCCTACCAGAGACTGGGAAAGAAATGGTATTATTGTCCTATTTTGCTTTTCAGTCCGTTGTCTTAGTGACTTCTGGATTAAAATAAACGTCACACAGTCCTCATTCCTAGAGAATATCTTTCCTAGGCTTGGGTCTGCTCCATGCTGCTGACAGACCACTCTTTGCTCTGGAAACTTCTGGCCTGGCCCTTGCTGCAAACGGTGCCTCTGCTATCCCTGCTGTTCCCACTCCTCCCCAGGCCCACAGTGCTGGATGCTCAGTCACTTTGCAGGCAGGCACGAGCTTCCTCTCTTGCTTTCTGCACGGGGATCAATCTGCTCACAGTACAGTTGCCAGATGCGTAGAGCATCTTCATCTGCTTTGCATCTGAAAAAGAAGGCGTGGTGTGTTAATAATGGTGAATTTTAAATTTTTGACCTTATGTAATTCAAAAGAATGTTGTGAATAACAAAGAAGAACCTGAGAAAGTGGCTGTGATGCTCTAAAATATTGTCTGCCTACACTAAGGGGAGTAAAAATACTTCCTGTGATTTTTTGCTCCTTGTTTTGCTTCTACCTTCTTGTGTTCTCAAAAGAAGTTATTGAGTGTACTTGCCATTACAAGTCCATGAACGTTCATCACTGTTTCTCTGCAGAGTTTAAATGTGCTATCAAGGTGCACAAAGACAAGCCCAGAGAACTGTTGCCATGATGAAGGCATCTGGAAACACTTCAGACTTTCATAGACTCATCCGTGATTATTCCAAAGATGAAACTTTGTGAATGTTCCTCACCTGGGTTTTTTTAAACATCTCACCTTCTATTCAGCTAGCCATCTCCATTCCCTAATCACATTCATGCTGTCTACATTTACCACTTGCACGCAGCTTATTCAGGCTTGTTTTCCATGAATCTTTATTCTGTGTCCTTCTGTCCCACTTCTCAGACATAAGCAGCATTCTTTCTGGATCAGCAACAGCTTACATAGAGTTTTACAAATCTTGTCCTATTAGAACAAGCCATATATTTTGTAGTTTAGGAGAATTATGTGGGAGAATCAGAAGGGTCACATCTCCCTCTGGTTTTTCACAGAAGAAAATGAATGTGGTATAGTTCATATTGATGCCAAGTACATAATCATATTTCCCTCCTACTTAGGAAACCTTAGCCTCAGAATTTTATGTTAGATGAGCAGATGCATTACATGGGATGTTTTCCAGATTCCTTTTTAAAAATCTGAGTCACTCGGAGTTTGCCATGCAAAGTCCTTAACTCTGTAACAAAGTCCCCAGACTATTTGAATATGCACCAGGAAACACACCGAGCAAATTACTAGATTGAATAACTAGATTGAATAGCATTTTTTTGGGAAAGTTTGTCATTCAAGCTAACAAAGTGGCATGGATGTCAAAGAAAGATAATAGAAATTCTAAATATGTGGTTTACAATTGCACCTAGCTTTGAAAAAGTCTTGCATTTTTACTTCATGGAATATTCACAGCCATGACCAACTCTGATGATTTGAAGATTTCATAAACTTACACGTTTGAAAGTGTGATAAAATTGGGCTAGTGGACAGTTTCAGAGCACCTATTTGGGCAAAATTTCAGTATCACTACCACTTTTCTGCAACATTTTGTGTTTGTGGTGTTGAGAATCTCTGCCTTAAGCAGGCTGACTGTAGTGTTCTTAACACTATGTACTATGCAAGAAGTAATCTTTTTAAGAAATTTACTTTTTGTGGTTGACTCTTGATACTTCTTACAGATTACCATGTAAATACCTTCATCTGCATGATAATTTCAGCAATACTCATGTTTTATCTCATATTCCTGAAGATCTCTGTTATGTTCAGTTGTCTCTGGTGAAAACTGTTAACTTTAGAGGAAGAACTTCAGGGCGTTTTGTAAGAACATGTTTTTGGTGAACTCTGTGTGTGTGAATTTTGGGAACAAAAAGTTATTCATAATGATGCATGGCTTAAGCCAGAATGGTAAGCATGTAGCTCAGAAGCAGACAACAAAAACAAGCCTTTTACTGCTGTGTCCATATATACGTTACACTCACATCTGCTTTGTATTTTTTTTTTTTATTTTTCCCAGTGCTTTCTGAGCCACAGTTCCAATTGTGGCTTTATTAAGAGAGCTGGAAATAGATTGCACTAGGTGCAGGTGAAAGGAACATCTGGCTTGCTAATTTTATGACTGTCAGAAGGTAAGGACAACCTCGCTCTCTGATGTAATGTTATGCCTCTTGTGTTCCTAAAATTTAGGAGAAGGAAGTGTTTTCTTCAGGGTGCTTTGTCTATGAAAGGGTCTTATGAGGATATAGCATTATAGAAATTATTTCTGAATGCTTTCTTGGTCATTAATAGCTGAAAGATACAAACTTTAGTAATAGGAAAGAAAAATAATATTCTTCCCATGTGGTTAGTGTTTCATTCATGCTATTTCAATACTTTTCCTAAATGAAAAAGTGGTGCTTTTAAAGAGTAGGCTTGACAATGCTCCCACTTGAGGGGTGCAAGTAAACTTCCTAATGAGCCTCTCTAGACTTGATGTGTAACATATGTGACTAGTGCTGGGAACGTGCAGTGTTCATGTTTCAGAGCAGACATCTTCAGTGGTAAAACTGCTGACTGCACTGTTCATTGCCAGACCTTGCTCTGACTCACACAGTGCATAAAGACAGGAGTTGTGCAGGGAAAGCTCATTCTTCCTTCTTGGAGATTTATCTTATGTAGTGTTTTATTTTATTCTGATTGATATCTGTCATATATAGTGAGGAGACAGGCTACCTGCTTGACTAGAGAGAATGCCTTTCTACAATATTCTTGCGGTACAAAACAAACTATATGGCAGAACTACAGCCTTTATAATCCCTCAGCCACCTGGATCTTGCTTTCAAACCTTGGAGTTAGGTAATTCGGGATTCCTGGCACTGCTGCAGTCCACTCTGAGCTTTCATTGATTTCCCCTGTCCAGATATAAATTGGAGATTATATCCTGCAAATGATATGCTTTTTCGATGGCTGCCTGTTTTGTTTTGGGGGGTGGTGGTGTGTTTTGGGGTTTTTTTTGTTGTTGTTTTTTCTTTTTAACTATTCCTGAAGTGGACTTCTCTAAAAATTGTTATGGCATCCCACCTCCCTAAAATGGAAAACTGCTTAGTTCAGTAGTATATTAAAGGTGTTAACTTGGAGAGTTAGTGGTGGTTTTCCCTAGGAGCTTATTGATTTATGTGTTGCAAACTTGTTCTGGTGAGCAAAGGACTTTTTTCTCAAGTTCCTCAACGTAGTGGTTTCTCCTGTATGTTTCCTGGTTGAAAATCCCTTCTCTTTTTGATTGCTGAAAGACCATCATTAGCTCTTCTTTTACTCTCATGATATAAAAGCATTTGGGGGGGGGGAGAGTTAATTAACAGTCTGTGCTTTTCCATATTCAGAGGTTTTTAAAATCTGTTTAGTTCTTGTGGAAAGCATATATTAAAATAGAATATTGTACGGAAAAGCCACCTACAGATATTACTTCTGAGATAAAAGACCTGATAAAGAAGCCAGTGACTTTCTGTCTTTTTAGCTTGGGATGTATACTAGGCATTTCCATGGTGATTAGTGTTTTATAAATGCCACAGATAAATGGTCACAAGAAACTGCTGCAACCTGCAATAAGTATTGAAGTAAAGGCTTAAACAGTCCTCTCCTAAACAGCTTCCCCTTGTGATTCACTCCCTGTGAAACTGCAACTCCTGTGCCTACCTGAGTGTGCTAAAAAGCTTATATAGAGAGCCTATCTTATCTTCTAGCCACCTGGCCCTTTTGCACTTTCATTTTATTTAAAAATGTCTATCACCATTCAGTGGCTTAAGTTGTATCGATACATTCGTTATAATGGTGGCAGCTTTCATCATCAACGTGAACTCAGCATTTGTAGGGGAAGGTCATAATAAGCCCACAAATAACAGAAATCATAAATGGCAACTGCCAGTCACCGGAGTGCTGCCAGCACGTGCAGTCCTGCCTGGAATCCAGAGTCTGTCTCAGATCAAGTCACTTGATTGGCGGTTCATGTTGCTCCTTCAATGCCAGCTGGCAGATTACCAATAAGAATAAATCATAGGGAGTGGGAAGGGTAATATTGTTGGCACCTGTCTAGTGCAAAGTCTGTTTTCTTTATAAGCCGCAGGGTATAGAAAATTGACCAACTCTCATACCGTGTGTCACATGGGGGCATCCTTTGTGTTGGTACCTGGACCCCCGTGTAACCTGGGAAGGAAGGGTGGTAGTCTGGATACAAGCCTTGCTTGAAGAATCTTCTTGCCAGAAGAGGTGCTGTACGTAGAGCTATCAAAGTGCTACAATGCGTTAATTGCATTCATTGCATTAAATGCACAATTCAAGGGAAGGGCGAGGCTTTTTGAGAGTATAATTTCTCATCAGAAGGTTGAACTTCTTTCATTCAAGGTTAGTTGAAATCAGTGTCTTCAAGTCCCAATTAAAATCAACATTGGCAAAGACTGTGATTAGAATTTTTCTCTCAACTGATTTATTCCACGGTAGGTATGGTTCCCTAGTATGCAGTGGTCAAGCATTTGACTCCTATTTATTTCTCCTGTGATCACAGTTTTGTTTGGGATTTCAGAACTAAATGTCTTTTAAAGTCCAGCATTTCCAGGACAGAATCAGCACTTGAGTCCTAGTGGTGGTCTTACCACAGTGTATGGGGGAACACTTTGCTGGCTATATATACAGTTTATAAATGTATTTTAACTTTAGAGTTCTCATGTTCTGAACACTCATTTTATGCTGTACAAAGTAGGAAGAGCAGCACAAACACACGGAAAGAAATAGATAAAATGTTGAATTTTATTTCTTTTATTGTGGATACCATAGGACTTAGCAGCATGTTCAAAATGTCATGTTTCTTCTACAACTTAATCTCCACTACTACTTAATCTCTTAGTATTCTTCCTGATTATTCAATGTTTGATGTGATCATGTAAAACCTTGTACGCTTAAGGTTTTAGGCAATGGTAAGGAAAATAAAAATTGCCTGATCTCTTTAGATGCCTATGTGCTCTGCATTAATTCACACAATGGATTTTTTAATACTAAAGTTTTCTTAAGATATGACAAGTGATTATTTCTTTAAGTATGTACTCTATCCATTATTAAATTGATTATTCAAATCTCATTTAAAACAAGAGGCCAGATGGCAATATTCCAGTATTTGTTGCTAATAGCAACCACAAACCCCAAACTGAATGATTTTCCCTTTTTCACCGTGGATGAAGGGATCTCTTCATTTCACATGCAGGAAAAAGAAACTACAGCTAACCAATTACAAACCAAGGTTGTTATATTAATACTTTATAAAAATCATTCACTGACACTCTGTTACACTTGTTGATGACCTCATAAAATATGTGATCTATTTCTAGATTTGCTAACTTTTTTACCAATTATAATTTTAGTTAGAATATTATTGTCATGAAAGGAATGCTTTTTTCTTTTAACTTGCTCAGATTATGAGACTCTAATTAACAACATTATGACTATTCTAAGAAAGTACAAGAAAAAATAATATTAAGAAAGGCTCAGAACCTAATTTACCTGATGGCTGATACCTGCGATTCAAGGGAAAGAAATGTATATTGACAGTAAACTTTAAGGTGGTATGTTATTTGAAAAATGACAACTGAACCAATATCTAGAACTTACTCAAAGTCTCACTTCTTCGCATTTAGGAGTCCCGCAACTGACCGTTTTGACTAATTAGCCAAAAAATGACAGTAAGGCAAGGAGTATCAGGGTCTCCTCCTTAATGATGACTTGCTGTGTAAAGGTAAAAAGTGATGTCAGTATAGCTCATTAATTGGTATCAGAGAAGAGATAACAATAATAACGACAAATATGTAGAAATAACTTTTTGAGGGGCTGTTTTGCATACGCCTCATTTCTTCATGTATGTACTAAATGTATGTGTGTGTTTGGCACTGCAAGACTTCAAAGTTGGGTATCTGATGATACTTGACTGAAACCTATTTTCTCCATAATATTGCATGGTCTCAAGCTGCTTTTATTTTATTATTCCTTGTTTGTCCCTGGTTCCCTATGAAATCCCTGTGAAATTCCTACTAGCTGCAGCACATACCACTGGCTCACTTTTCTGTGGTTACTTTTCAGGCAATACAATTTCTGGTCAGTGATCTGAATTTCTGCATAACTGTAAACTTACTATACACTGGCTGTTAAATGTAACTTGATTGGTTTCTTAATCTGAGTAGGAGATGAGAAAAGGGGTACTTAATGACAGATCTTATGGAGACTACTTAGTGCACTACTAGAAAGGCCTGAGAAGTCGTAGTACAGAGGCTGGTACAAGAAATGAGGTAGGACAGGCAAATGCCAAATTACCCCCTTGTTAAGTATTCAATTTAACAAGTAAGTTAAAAATTCTCATAGCTAACTTTTGAAATAAAATGCTTGGTTAACAGTAAACATACTCAGCCCCATAATCCAGTGACTATTTACACTCTGGTAATTTCAAGAAACAAATATTAGCTTATAAATGCTGTGATGGCAAAATGTGCTAGCATACATGTTAAGTTTCTAATCAAACATTGCAAAAATTCATTAATCAGTATTTCATACTTCATTACAGTCTGACTAATTTTGAAATCCTTCATGTAAATTGATTAAATGTCTTCAGTATTCAGATAAATGGGCTTTTGTTTTAAGCAACCTTTACTGTGAAGTCCATATTTCTCCAGGATTGAGTTCTGGTCGCATTTGACTGTCATGTCTGACATACTAGCCAGTTGCCATTTCACCCCTTCTTCTTCCTCTCCTCTACATTCCAAATATCTCATTGACCAATTGTGAGAAAAATATTCTTAAATCTTCTTTAGACATTACAGGTCACAGTTGGAAAGTGTTCCATCATCTACTGTCATCAGTCAGCAAAGCTCTTTTTTTTTTTTTAATAATGCAACTCTTGCTCTTGTTTAAAGTGTTTAAAGGAACTATTTTGCTATACATATAGTGGACATGTGAACAGCTTGGATTCATGGTCAAGTCTTATTTTACACAATAGGACACGCGCGAAAAATACTCGGGGGGCAAAAGCTCAGCTATTCCACTTGTTGACGCAGTGCCTTAGTGTATGAACATTTAACCTGGGACACTCTGCCCTCCCCATAGCCACAGCCTAATGTGGCCATGGAAGCTGGTGCCGAATGCCAGTTTCCACTGATAAGCATCACTTTGTCCTCCTCCAAGGCAGACCTCCCCTCCATGGGGCTTCTGAAAGCTGAGGAAAGACTCGTTTCACTGAGCCTTGAGCTGGGACTCTGGCTTTTACAGTTTATGTAGGACAGTGATGGGAGATTAATGCCACTGCTACAGCATGTGGTCCTTTTTATTAGAGAGATACCATGTTCTTTCTCATGTAAACATATAGCAGTTATTCTATATGGCAAACCAAGAGAACAGTCTCATGTAGTCTTCTGCAAAATAAATTCCTGAGAGACCATAGTGCTGGCTGGAAAAGTAATGGCTTTATTCTCATTTACTAGACAATTGAAAATTTTTAACTGCCTTTTCAAAAATGTTCATCCACAGTTTAATTACTTCAGAGCTCATGCAGTGTGAATGTAAAAGGCCTCAGAGTGGCCACCATATATTAAATTCTCAAGTTAAAATCTGAGTCTGTTGGTCATTCAGCTAATCATGTGGAGGTTTGTGTGTATCTGGAAAACAGGATTTATTCTATATTTTCTCTTGGGTATTTAAAAAAAATAAATCCTAGTACACTCTTTATGTGCCAATAAACGTTGCCTATCCTGAGACCTCCAGTCTGCCTTTTGCAAAAGCTGCACAGGTGGCAGTCAATAGCCTCTGGTCTTCCCTGGACAGCAGCATGCTTTGATCCATGTAGTCTACCCCAACTGTTTTTTCTGATACTGTTGAAAGGAGATTTTGGTCTGCGTTCTTTCCTCCCATTTCAGATTGCCAATGAACTAGATCATCTGCAGATTATGTAAATTATTTTCTGTATTTTTTTTCTGGCAATGCTACATCATCCCTTGACAAATTGTTTCTGGAGTCCAGGATTCTTCTTACCGATCTCTTTCTCATGCTCCAGAAGCATGATCTTTCTGAATGCTGTATCTTCAACAAATGAGGGAAGTGGCCTTACCGTTAGCCCCCTGGTCCACTCTTAGATGTACAGATCCATAAGATGCAATTGCAACCACACGGGCCCTCTGTAAATACAGAGCTACATCTGCCCTTGCTAATGCTTTATTTATTATCGGTTTTTATGAGCGGTTCAGTAGCAGTTGCCACATTAGTATCTACAAAAGGCAAACCCAACTTTAAGAAACGCTGCTCTTGAAGAATACATGTGCTGTTTTGATTTGGTATTTTAAATGAAATGTGAGGATTCTAGAATGTGTAGAATGATCAAAAAAGGCTGATGTCAGGAAAGTAGAAAGCTTCATGAAAAACTGAACCTCAAGAAGAATCTAGTAGATATTAACATGGTAAATCCAGTAGACAGTAACACATCCAAGTTGTTGCCTTTGTTTTTCATCATGCAGTGATTAATTTGTATGCCACGACATCTAGTAGTGAAACTTGCTAATTCTCGTGTCCAGAGACAATTTAAAAAAAAAACCTGGTCTTGGCCAAACTGATACCAGAGACATGCATCAGATCAGTATTGTTTTTTCAAACATTTATGTGTATTTAGTCTTAGATGTTCTTCCTTACAGACTACTAGATCACATACCATATGTAAGGAGAATATACCTTAATATTTTTCCTGTTCTTTGCTAGGTCGGCATGATTAATAATTTCAGTGACTTTTAACCAAAAGTTTGAATTTTTTCTGACATCTTCCTCTTTAGTTGACACATTCCTCTACTCAACACTTTAGATGCTTGGCATTTGCAGTGGTTTCGAAAGCCCAGCAGAATGCCTTGGTTTTCAGCTGTGTAATGCCCACCCACCAAGGAAAGGCTTTCAGGAATGTGCATCATTTCTGGTTTATCTTGAATTCTTTCCTTGTTTTAATACTTCCCATGCTTTGTTCATATATTGAAAGACTTTCAGTTTTGAGATATGGGTGTGAGCTGCTTTTTTATTTTAGAATGATTTTTTTTTTTTAGTATAACTATCAAGTTGCCTTCAACACTTCACAAGGCTAGTATTTCATTTTTCAGCAGAGCCTTTTCAAGACAAAAATGCAATCAGCTAGTTTTTGCGTGTAGAGTTTTTACTGATGTGAACAACCTTGCTTGTTTCACTGGGACCTCTGCAATAAGGATCACAGAATAAAGCCCAGTAGATGTAAGCCAACTTGTTGATGAAGGAGTTTTGCATCTGCTTTCCTCCTAATCACCATGAAAAGTATAAATGTTTGGTTCAACTGAAGGGTGCTGTGATGAGTTCAAGAGGTTTTTATGATAAGCTTTGGGCAAGCTATTAAAATGAGACTTTGAAAGGTATTAGGTACTTAACTGAAATCCCTTGGAATATCTTAACTCAGATGCTTAGTCTTGTTTCTGGCTTGAATTCAGTGCACAGCTGATACCAGGAGCTGTCAGAAAGTTCATTGGCATTTTGACACAATTGACTATAATTTGCAGGGACAGAAAGGCATTCTTCTCTTTTTCCAACTTCTCCAGTGGGCTATTTGATGTTAATAGTAAAATTCCATCTGGTTCCTTTCACGTTAGTCTAAAGAAAAGAAAGACAGACTGGAAAGGGACTGTTTCTTCTACAGATTCCAAATTATGTTTTCTTCTGCAATGTTATTCCTAGAAAGCATTTTATTTAACAAAAGAAAAAAAGACCTTTTGGCAAACAATTACATGTGATACTTCTGTGCCCATCTCTGTGGTTTCTGAAGTAAATTCTCCTTTAAGGCTTGCAAATTTTAATTTTAATGGTAGTACTTTTTTTTTGCTTAATCTGCAGCTTGATCAGTACTGCGCCACAGTACGTGTTCCAGCTTTGTTTCCTTTACTGTTTCATAGAAGATACCTTCAGTAAGCTACTGTACTTTACAAGTATAAGGTGAGCAGAATACAGAGAATAAACCTTCTAGTTACCCAGGAGATATACCTACATGTGAAAGAAGAAAAAATATTGAAGCAATATGTACTTTTACCTAGCTTTTATGAACATAAAGTTTTGAAACAATTTATCCCTCACTTCAGTAATATTTGTGTCTTTCATAAATCATATTTACATATATTTTATGGAAAAATAGCTCCCCTTACTGCCTCTGTAATAAAAGAGTCTTTGCAAATCTGCTCCCTAATAAATTAAAAGTAGCTGGCCACATCTTTTTTGAAAGTCATAAAGGGGAATTAAGTGCCCATCTCCCATTAACTTTTGATGATGCCTGAGAAAATCTGCCAGAAGATTTCTCACAGATGCCTCCAAAACCAGTGGCTGGGAGTTTACTTTGATTTTAGGAGCAAGAAATTTGCCATGCTATACTCTGCTTTTTGTCTCGGAGAGGATCGTTGTTTGGTAACGTGCCTGTGCCTGACACTGTCCTTTTTTGTTTTAGAAATGCCAGCATTGAAAGGCTGGGGATGCTTTACCATTAGCAATTCTGGCTTTTATAATATTATAAACACAAGTTTTCAAAACTTTGCCTTCTTGCATAGCCCTAATAAAATCCTCAGAGATCTGTATACAAGTTCACTTCAACAGAATGATAGTTGTTCCTCCAAGCAGCGTTTGTGGCTGTTGCCCATGTGAGTGCAGGCATGTAACTTGTGTTCCTGCTTGTCCATTCACATGCCCTGTGTCTTTGGCAGCAGCTGCTGGAAATATGGCCATAGTACAAATAAGATTACTTCAGTTCTGAATCAAAAATGAGCAAACGGGGTCTATAACAATCTAGACATGGAGAGTAAAATATTCCAAATGGCTTAATTAAGTCTGTTGTGCAGCTGAATCATTGATCCAAAGGTGAGTGTGAAAAAGGGATAATTTGGCAGAAAAAAACCCAAACTTTTTATGGATTAAAAATTATGAAGTAAAATTTAAAGGAAAAAGCCCCTATATTTGGCTATATTTAAGATTGCTTCATGTGTGCTGTTTGTTCCTCCCCCCGCCCCCCTCAGACTTTGAACCTATTAAACTGGAAATCAGAGAAAATCACTTAAATCTGTCCTATGTGCAGTACCCATTGCTTCCATTTGAATTAATTTGGTTTGGAAATTAAAGTAAACTATAGGTAGTTTGCCAAAAAGCCCAAAGCTGAACTTTGTGATCCAGTGGTGATTTAACGACTTTTTGATCTCATTTACAATGGCAAATTTGATCTGGATTAGCTAAAAGGAGATACATAGCTAACAAAATATTTAACAAAATCCTAAGAGAAAGTGTCTTTATAGTGAAAGTGTTTCTCAAAATTAAAAAAAGGACACTTTCTGAAAATATTATTAATAGGCTAAGAAGAATTATTTTAAAAGGTTCTTCTAGAGTTTGCATCTAAGCAGCAACTAATGTTAAATGAGGGGTAGTTACATAAATCCAGCTTGAGTTGCCATTATTTACAATTAATCTTAAAATAGATGAATCCATAGACGCTGGAATCATACGCTGATAATTTAATATAAATGTATTAGACTTGCTAATAATATTCTGCCAAGGACTGTGTTAAGCATCTGAAAAAAACCAGACTAACTTGTAATAATAACATAATTTTAGACAGTGTCTTAGTTTTGGAAATATGTTTTATGTTACAGAATTTAAAAAGATAAAAATATTTTAAAATGTTCTCCTTATGCTTCTATTGTATTTTTACTTTATTGCTGGTGATTTCTACTTTTGACTAGCTAATGGGAATGTATTTTTTCTCTGTATTGCTATTACCTCTTCCTGCTACTTTCCAGGTCACTAATTTTTCTGCTTAGAGTTCATTCTGCTTAGACCGATATGCTGTCTTTTTTAATGAGGTTATTTCTGGGTTATTAGCCTTCCTGTTATATGATACCTTATGTGAAAGATCTAATTGATGTAAATCAAACATAGCTTGCAGAAGAAAATCAAAACGATCTTTTAGATATTTTGTAGGTTCATGTGTATCTCAGAAATTTTGTATTTAAAGCTACTTTTTAGACAAGAGGGTTATATGTGGCTAATAACACAAATAAATCTTTTTTTATTCATACATTAACAGGTTCAAAGAAGTGGAAATTGAAGAAATACATTGGCATTTTGGTTTGCTGAATAAGCTTTAGATGGAAATTACTCTGAAAAGTATTTAGTGGGAGGGGTTTAATTGTACAGTTCAATAACCTCAGTAACATTTTTTTATTAAAGCATTCTTACATAAGCCGTTAAGCTTTAGGTTAATTTTTACTGTTATTTTCTGGTTCTATTTAATAACAGAGATTGGAAATACAAGTAAGACACTGCTGTACCTTGTTAACACTTCTAAATGGATGACAAGTATGCTGCCTTTTTAGAATTATTTTTGTTGCAAATTTTGCAGTCAAAAGGATCCTGTTGTTATGTTACACACATTAAAAACATGCTGCTTTCCAGTCATTTTGCTTGTGGCAATTGGTAGTGTCAAAGGGAATTGTGTGACTTTTGCATATACGTTATAATTATATAGGAAAGTAAAATGTGATTTATTCTTTTTCACATTGGCTTTCCCCTCCTTTGCAGTCTGGTATTTCTTTCCTCAACTGAAATGTCCTAGTTTAAAGATACACCAGTGACCTTTATGTATACCAATTTATATTCCTCTATACTACCTGTGCATGTTTTACATAATATGCACAGGTAGTATAGAAGAATATAAACACTGTTGTGTCTTGAGAAAACGCCTGGCACGGTACACCCCAATGTACCTAACCCTGAATATTTCAGTGTGTATCGCATTGGAATTTATAGTTTGTCTTGCTACCTGGCATTTGGTGGTCTTTGGTTTGGTTGTTGGTTGGATTTTGGTTGGTTAGATGAGTTTTTGCTTTTTTTGGGGGGGTGGGGAGGGTTGGGGAGGGAGATTGGTGGTATTTTTTTTTAAATTTATTTTGCCTGTGTTTTAGGATTGGAGTAAATAGTGTCAACCTCTGCTGCCACACCTTAGATCTATTTATCACATGTGTAAAATAGCTTTTCTTGCCAAATACAGAGATAAAATCCCATTTTGATCTGCTTTACATGTTGTAATGAGAGACAGCCTCCAATAAAAAACAGTCTTTCAAGCTAACGGGATACATTTTGTTTTGCTCTTGCTCAGAGCTAACAAGATGTCCATTAGTATTCCTGAATCACTGGAATTCTTTTATTTCTCAAGAATTTGAGAAAATTCCTGGGTTTGAGGGATACAAACGTAATAAAACGTGTGAATATTTGTGAAATCTTGTGCTGATCTTCTGAGCACACTTAATCCGTGAAGTATTTTGTGTGAGCCTGTGCAGGTGTTCTGGAAATTAATTAAACATATTTGTCTATAGACAGTGTGTTTTCAGACAAATGTTCCTGGTAAATTTTTGATAAGCAATAGATTTTGTGAGAGATTATATTGAATAAAAAACATACATCACAGAAAAAAACATCAGTCTAAGCAACATTTTAATATTTATTTTCTTGTTGCCAGTGAATACAGAAGAAATCAGAATAGTTCAAGTAAAGATGTTTCCCTGCTGAAGGTAAGGTGAGTTAGCGGTTAAATGAAAGAAAAATGGTGATGATGATGACAGCTAATTTCTAAGAAGCTAGGGTGTTGTGGTTGCCAAAGCCAGGCATCCATTTCGGCAGGTAAAGTCAGGTGTGTCGGGTTCTAATCTGGTGACTTCTAGTACACCGTTTGGAAATTACAGATTTAAATTAAAGGCACTAGTGGTTTGTGAAATTTCAAAGCATGGGCATTATTTTTAAAATGTTTAATTTGAACTAAGGACCTCAAAGGGCATAAAAAAATACCTATGTAAACTGAGTTTAAGAATAAGATGGAATGTTATAGTTTATTTTCATGAAGCATGTAAACTGGGGGGAGGAGCAGGGATGAAGTGGGTAGGAAGCAGCAAAGAAAGCACAACTGACAACTTGGTTGAGGAAAAGAAATAAAAGCAGTGTCTGTATTGCACTCTACAACATAAAATGGGTTCAGGCTAATATCTGCCTGGGAATACTTCTTACAGGTACATCCGATATTGAAAGTTTTGTGAGAAAACTGCTGGATGGTGGCATTGTCCAGCACAGCAAAGGCATGGATATTTCTATTTATAAAGTTGCAGAAAATTTCTTCCACTGGGTGAAGGTAAACAAACTTGTGGATTTTCTGGAAGGTATTTGCTTGCTGTTAGATGGTGCAACACTGCTTTGTGGCTGCCAGAAGGTCCTTTCCAGAGTGCCTTCATATCTGAACCAGTATTGACTATGCCATGTGCAGGAACTGCTGTGAAATATTCTTCTAACAGTCACCTTCTTCAGCAGTTAGAGATGCAATACAGTGGTACTGTATCTTCAATACAGCTGGATTGTAAGTTTAATCTTGTCTCCTAGATTTTTTCTTTTCCTGGAAACCCACAGTCTTGTAATCAGGACCCTTGATGGAATATCTGGTTTGGTTTTATGGATTAATCTGAGCATGAAATTATTCTGCAGGTTATAATAGAAGTAGAAAGTCTTTAATCCTAAATTGTGTCTCCAAGTTTTAGCTAAGTCCAGCCCACAGTAGCTTGTGCCTTGGGCTCCTGATGGAGCTAGAGTAGTTCAGAGTGCTCTGGTGTGTGATGCCCACAGTAGGATCTGAGGAGCCTTTTGAAAGCCTGGGAGAACTTGAATAGAGATGGCTCTAGCAGCACCATCTTCAACACCACGTGTGCAGAAGTAGCAGAAATTCAAGCTGTGAGTGCTCAAGTTCAGTCTCTAACAGTTGCAGTAGCAGGTGGTGGTCTGGATGGTAGGTATAGCTTTAAGATCCACCAGCACAATACAGTTGAAACAGCTTTTGTTTCACACTCGTAGCTAGCTAGTGCTCACTACTGAGGAAGCAGACCTCTGCTACATGGCTTTAACTGATGAATTGCTGAACAGCACAGTGCTAGGGCTGAACAGAAGCCCAGGATCAGTTTGGGGCTTGGGAGACCAATATATCTGCAAGGCCTCCAAAGGTGAAGTCTTTTTAGGACACATTGCGTGTAGGTTTTTCCTAAAATTTTGACCTTGCCAGGTGTAACCTTTGAAATATAACATTTCTTCTGCATTAGTTTGTGCATTTTCCTGACCACAGCAGCTCCTTTCTGTTTAGCTGTGGACCACCTACCCAGGTCAAGTGAATGAAATGTATGATTGTCTGAAAAAAAGCATATTTCTCAAGCTCTGCTAATTTTAAATTTTATTTGATGATATATTATTTTAAGGGTAATGTATTGATAACAGAGGTTGTGGTAGCATGCTGCTAGAAAAGAGAAAATTTGTATTTATGTGATAAGTGAGGTAGTTAATTTGCATTTTTCTGTATAGTTTGTTTTGCTTGTACACATCTAAATGTAGTTGCACAATTGTTGTTAAGGTCCACACAATGCAGCCATTATAACATTTCCAAAGCATGTTTCTGTCCTTTTCCTGACATAAGGCAGGTGGGGGGCAGACTGTCCCCCAAACTGGCCTCTTGGACTGACAACAAATGTATCTGAATTCATCCACAAAATGCTTGCTGTTACTTGGGAAAAAAAGTTTGAAGAGGCTTGTTGGCAAAATTTTAATTTAAAGCAAATGAGGTTTTTTGCGTGTCTTGTACTTGTTTAACTTTCTAGTGGTATTAAATTAATAGGTTATATTCAGCTGATAAAAAAGTTTGGGTAGTGTTAACATTTGGGTCAAACAACAGAGATTTATTTGCAACATATGGGGGGAAAAAAGGTGATGTGACTTTTTTTCCTTCCACACTTTTCTGATTTGCACTGAAACAGTAAAGAGAAAGCAAATGTATGATTATTTTTTTTTCTTTTAATAGGAAATATTTCCTGTTTTAATTCCTTAGATGTTTCATTATCTTCAGCATGGAAGACACAGCTTGTTCCTAACTCAATGTCTGCCTTTGCAGACAGACCTAAGCCCTTTCTGCGCTCTCTGAAGTAATGGCCACTAACCATTGCAGCTCATCCCATTGTAGCACAGAGCTGCAAAGCCGAGGTTGAGTGGCAAGCCACTGCTGCTGTCTTCCCCTGGCAGCTCATAGCAGCCACCACTAGAAGTAAAACAGTACCCAGTCAGTAGAGATGCCATAGAGATATGGCATAAAGATTTGGCCATCTACAATAGATGACAGCATCTCATCAAAGCAAGTGTCTCCTGCCGTCTATACTCTTTCTCTTGTCCTGGGCTTGCAGGAGACTGTTGTTTCTGGGTTTGAAGTTACATGGAGATGATATTGTTCTAGCACAGGTATTTCAATGTGTAGTAGTGGTGAATGTCACATGACACATGTTTGTGTTTCTCCAAGATTAAGAATTTAGGCAGTTTTTTTATAGCGGAAGGATCTAACCGTGCAGCCCCCTGGGACAGACCTATTTCTGAGGAGAGCACAGATGTCTGGTGCTCCTTAGGCTGCTGTGGCATGGGGCAAGCGTCTGCTTTCTCCACACTCTAGGTTTTAAGAGGTTGCATCTTCAAAACTGATCATGTAGCAATATTGGGCTTTGTTTTAAAACAAGAAAAGGCTGTTCCCTTTCATATATTCTAGTCTTGGATACCTGAAAATGCTTAAGAGCTCTGGGTTTAAATGAGCAGTCAATTTGTTAGGTTCTGACACTTAGGGTTTGAAACTTACAGCAGCAGGATGTGTGTCATAATGTAGGAAATCTGCCATTCGTGTTTCAGCTACTGCTAGAATACTTTTGCCCCTGGGTCATATAAGTTTCAAGTGAAGTTCTGGACTTTGAAAGGAATCCTCTATTTCAGTCTCCTCCTGTTGCTCTCAAGGAAATATTTATCTTTGAATTAGGGGTGTCATAAGGGGCGTGTTTATGACCTCTTTAAAGTGTGAAAGTGTTGGTGTAAATGTCTCAGGTCTTCAGAGTTCAGTGGTGAATCTTTTTTGTTTTGTTTGGACACAAAGAAAGGAAGTTGCTTACAAAATTTATGGAAGTGCTTTAACATTTGCTTTTTTGGGCGTGTGAAATGGTTGGCACTTACTTTCAGGTCTATATCATAATCTAATAAACCTTTAATCCAGAAGAGTCTTTAAACCACTCTTTCTGAGTAATTTAAACTGTTGTATCTGCCTGCCTGTAAAAGATGGATAGTATTGCCATTCACCTGGGAACTATCTTCATTAATAAATTTGGATGAGATTCCATTCACTCTTTTCATCTGTACTTGATACGGAATTCTGCAGGTGCAGTCAAAGGTGAAATTGGGGGGGGAAGAGGAGGGAAAAAAAGACCATCTAACTTCATAGTAGAAAATATTTCCCTTTAGTTTTTACCATTCTGACACATTGCCTGGTATGATAGTTCACTCTTGCTACTGCAGCACCCAGTGATAATTGTAGCTTTTCAACAGTCTCTCTTAACATCAAATAGGAATATTTTGTTTCCTCTGTTGATGGTAATTCAAGGCAATAGAGATCATTGCAAACTTGAAAATGCAGACTGTAGTTCATTACTAGGATGTATAGTTTTAGAATACGCATCTTTTTGTTCATTTATATTTGATAATATTCTGGAGTTCTTTCTCTGTACTTCGGTAATTTGTGTACAAACAGAAAAAGATGGAAGGGCCTCATCTGCCTGGTAGTAATTATAATAATAGAAATCTAAGAAGCTTCATCTGTTGCTCATCCTTTTAAAGCAAAGTTTAGTAATCTGGGGCAGTACTGAAGATCAGATACCTTTCTTTTGTTAACAGAAACATCAGTGCTAAGAACATTTTGTTTTCTGGTCTGTGCAATTGTTTAATTTGTGGTTACAGTGCCTTTAATTGTAGGAATGCATATCCTTCTCCAGTCAGCACCTTAGTGCCACAGTACAGCTATCAGAGCCCCCTCAGGCTGTGCACTGCACATGCGGTAGTGTGTCTGGTGCCTGTACTGACAGTAAGACCTGTGGGAAACCCCAATGGTAGGCAGTGCTCTGAGTAATCTGGAGTGACTCGCAAGTTAGTGGTCTAACTTGTGTGCTGATTTGCCAGCTAGAATTCCCTTGAGTTTATGCATGATGAGGATGACAAGGAAAATCATTCTCCCCTTCCAACATGTTAAATTTCATAAAACAGGTAGCAACTGAAACAAGAAGAATTTTTACTCTTTTCTTAACTTTGGTTGAATTTGGCTAATGGCTAAATGGTTAGTAGCATCTCAAAGATGTGTAGTGGTGGTTGCAGAAACTTTGCTTTCTTATGGACTGAGGTCTCTGCCTCAATGGGTTGGAGAACTAGTACAATATTCCTGAAACTTTAGAAAAAATTATCCTCATTTTACATCTGATAAAAGTGTGATCTCTGCATCCCCCACCCCGTGTTCATAAGGGACAGATGGTAAACAAGTGTGTTAGAACTTTAGAGTCTGCAACTTTGGGTTCATCTACAGATGAGGGAGAATCAAAATAACGATTGACTGTCATATGAAAGCAGATAGTACTTTTGCAAGTATATTTGCAAGTTTAGTAATTTTTTATCAGTATTTTCTAATGTTTTCTATCAAAGATATTGAATGGACCAAATGCCACTATGTACACTGTGTTCTTTATTCACCTACCATTGAAATATTATGGATCTATTTAGCAAGAGCACTAACTGCAACCACTTTTATTCCCCTTGCTCCTTTTTCAAATCCCAGAAGATGAATTCTTATGTTGTCAGTTCAACATGTAGATGACCAATTTATGTTGTAATTCCTAAACCAGTATGTTTAGAATTTATGCTGCTAGCTACAGCTCAACAGAGCTGAGCATTCCCAGATTCCCTTTCTTTTTTTTTTTTTACTTGCACGCATTCTGGCAGGAAACATTATTCTTTTTGGTTAACCTGTCTTTCTAAGATAATTAATTTGTATTTGGAGCTTTCAAAAAGATTTTAATTAAAAGTTAGATTTACGCCAAAATGTTTCCTGGGATCCTGGATTTTCTTTCTGTTTTATACTGTGTGTACATTTTTTCAGAATGTTGCAGTAAATCCACAGTCATGTAACATGTTCTGCAGCCCTCAGAGATATCCTGGGCAAGTCGATTCCACCTACTGTTTTTTCCAGATTAGATTGGTTTATAAATTGTTCTGGAATGTGAATTTCCTTCTCTGTTGTGGTCTTTTGTTAAAAGCCATCTTTACATCATGATAAAACCTTTCTTTAAAAAACAAAATACTTAATTTCATTAATCTGTTTAGCAATACCAATATAATGAGCCATAATATCGATTTTTTTTTTTTTTTTACTTAGGATTTAAAATCTCTATTTCTTTCCACAGAATTAAATGCTTCAAACTGATACTCAACCTCTTTACAGTCCCCTCTTTAATTTAGTTGTTATAATTAGGCATTAACTGGTGTCGGTGGTATAGCCAGTTACAAGCCATTCTGTTCTGCTTGTCTTGATTATCACAGTTTAGATGTAAAGTAAATTAGAATGAAAGACTATACAGTCCAATTACAGATAAAAGCTGCAAACTCCACCGCTGTAATTAGATGCCAGTACTATTTTTCTTAGATTTTCTATCTCTGAGGGCATTTCTTGTAGCTACTTTGGTGAAGCTAATGTTTAAAGATTTTATAAATGCTGTGTGTCTTCGTGGCATCATCTTTGCTCCTTAAACTTTAAGTGGCCTGTTCTGAGGTGCAGGATCTGTGTCTGTGTATTCCTTGTCCGTGATAAGTTTGTCTTTCTAGATGACGTGATGTGTTACCCATATTATGAGCGCATAGACCTCAATAAGCATCTGAGTGAAATAGTTAACAGCCCTGTGGTCAAACCTTTCCATTTGTAGCAGTGAGGAGGTACTTGCAGTTGCTTTTTGCTGTAAGGCAAAACACTACCATCCGTTTCTCCTCTATCAGGGCAGATGTAAGAGCGGGTGTGCTAAAGGTTCTGCTGCCTTTCACCGATGTCACTTCACCAGAGGACAGTCGCCATCACAAGTCTGCTGTGAACTTGGTGTACTTCATTGACAGTCAAACGTTTTAAACAGCACCTCCCAGAATTACACATTAAAAAGAGTCCCCGCTTCAGAAAGTTCAAGGGCTGAGGGGAAGACAAAGACGCTCAGCAGGCAATTGGCTTTCTTAAGGTCATGTAAAGTTCTGTCTCTCTCTCCAGTCTGGTATCCTACAAACCAGCTCCTCTTATCTTCCTAAGAAATCTTTGTAAACTGGCACCCAAGCATCCATGAAATAGCAAAAAATCAGTATTTGTTGGATTGGCTTTTGATGTCTTCTGCAGAAAAGAATCGAGTTCTTCATGAATGGCAAAAGAGTTGTAGATCCACATTCACTGAAATGTGATGAGACAGACAAGAACCATTTCAACCTCAGCAAGATGGATACTGTAAATATGACATTTTTGGTACTTTTGCTAGTAAAAACAATGCCGTCGTGCTGCAACAGTTTAAGTGCAAGGAATATTTTGTACCAGCAAACCCCACAAATTCTGCTCTATTCATCCTTAAGTCCTTGAGGTAAGTAGGAAGTAATTGTCAAATAATTTAGGAAAAGTCTGGTGTTTGTTTTAGCTGATCAAAAGCACCCAACAGAATAATTTTTGTACTAAGAAATTCAGTATATAATTTTGTTTGGTGAAAAACTCAATTTCAAGTAACACGGTGGTGGAACACTGCAGCAAAATAGTTGGCTTCAATCATATTGTTTTGGCAAAGTTTTTTCAAGTCATTCCAATCTGTACTAAGTATTACAGTTAGCATATATTAGTATTACATGTCTTATTCTATGTTTAGTGTTAATTGTATACTCAATATTTTACATGTTGCTAATCTGAAATTACTTGAAGCAGAGTAAGATTGCTGAAGAAAAATTTCTTCATGTGAATTTTCTTGGGGTGGATAATATTTTACTAGATAATAAAAAGAATTGTTGTTTTGTAACTATTGTAATAATTTTTGAAATAAATGAAATGCCAGTTATTGAGCAGTTTTCTAGCCCTTTAGCAACTAGTGGCATGTATTATACGTCACTGTATTATCTGTAAAGCCATAAAATACCATTTATACACAACAAAACTTTCAAATTAGTATAAAATCTTATCAGTATGTGGATAGTGCCAGAAATGATCTAAACAAGAAAAATAAGGAGCATGAGTGAAATTTGCTTGACTAGAGCACAGTCCTGCTGCTTGGCTTTTAGGCTGGCCTCACCTACACTTTTAGAGGTGAACTGTACCTCTGGAGCAGAGCTTTGGAACAAGTCTGTACTGCTATTGACTGAAACAGCAGTTACAACTCTTTCATACTACTAGAATGACATACTTGAAACATCAAAAGCGTCTATATAAGAGCTCTGCAATGGACTTTAGATTGTCTGGAGAACTTGTATCACTATAGAAACAGGAAATCTAAAGAAATTTTATGTGAGTATCATAATATTAGAGACCATTATTGGGGTGATGTTATAGCTGGTAGTAAAAGAGATTTAAAAAACATACTTGTATTATTGATGTTTCTCTCTTATCTGCTGTGTTTGAGTACCATTTTAATGTACCAGTAAAGTGGAATAGACTCGTGTTGTTTGATTCTCTAGGGTAAAGTTAATTGGTAATTTAAACGAAAACGATAATCAAAAAACATTTATTAAGTTTCATTTTTCAAAGAAATGTTAAAACTTCCTGTTTCACAGCAAACATATAGGACATTATATATGTTGATTTAAGGAGATATAGTTTGACTTGATTAATTTTCTAAAGATCTTTTAAGGTGTAAGCAAAGCATATATTTTCTTGTGAAACTAAATTGGTCTGACCCATTGCTAATTTTAACTACAATTAGTTCGGTGTAATTATCACAGCATACAGTTTAGTCTGCTTCCACAAAAAATTATTGTTCATGGGGCTATAAAACTCTTCAAAAATTGCTTAATGAACAACTCAGCCACGAGTTGTTAGAAGATGAGAATTGCTGTTAAATACGTAGAACATGAAGATGCAGTATTTGTACATGGAACATAACAAACTTGGTATAAAACCACCACCCCTCCCCCCAGGACCCTCTGCAGCATGGAAAAATAGCATAAGGTCACATAACGAAAGACTGTACCTAAACATATCAATTGGAAGTTAGATGACATGTGGAATCTAAATCCCAGTATCTCCTGATTTCTGAAGGCTTGGATTTTCCACATTATCTTAACGTGAACTGAGGTTTTCTCTTGTTGTTGGTTTTGTTTGATTGTGCTGTGATTCACAGGATTTTGAACTGAGTTACATGCCATTAGTCAAACAAAAATTGTTTGATGTCAGCGCTTCCTAAAGCTAGGAGAGCAACGTGCTCTCAAAGTAAAGGAAATCACTCAACTGCTACCAGACTTGAGCCATCCGTCAGTCCTGAACTGAGGACCAGTCCATATTGAGAATATTCGGGTAACTGTGTAGCACCTGTGCTTTTACCAGGATTATTCCACAGCTTATTTTCACTGTGTACATCCACAGAATGGACTTCTGTTTTTCAAAAGAGCTCTCAAATTTATTGGAGATGAACCTTTTCTGTGACAGTTCAAAGTTTACATAGAATGTGATAAAGATATTATATATTCCTGTAACCAGCCACTTTCAACACAAGAGTACTTGCATTTTGTATTCTGCTGTGGAAACCAATGGTGCTCAAAGAGATTCACTCCTCAGAACAGCCAGTTTTTGTGGAGGAGATCTGTAGATTGATCTGGGTTGAATCTCTATGCATAGTATGATGCTACTAAAAAAAGAAATCATAAAAAAAAAACCAACCCAAACTTGCCAAAGATTCTGAGATGAGATTTCCAATGGGATAGAAATAGTACCTGAAGATATCCTGGGGTTTTAGGTAGGTGCAGTCAACACAGATTTTGTGTTATATCTCCAGAATTAGAGGGAAAGGATCACCTACAACTTAACCTGTGCATTTTCTACAGCATCTGTCACCATATTAGCAAGATGCTGATATATGATTTATCCTCTTCATTGTTTTTCCTTAAACTACTTTTATGGGTTGAAATCTTATTATTTCCTACTGTCAAACTATATTAAGAAACCTGTTTTCTTTGCCAATTTGTAGCAGGAAAGATGTGCTTGAGTTTCAAAATATTGTTTCTATTCTAACTTTTGTCAACAGTGTACAATAAAGTCTTTTGGGTGAGATTTTCAAGATGTACACAATATTAGCCAAAATAGTGTCAGTCATAAAAGTTGTTTTGTGTTTAGGGGACAAAAAGGTAAACAATGCATGTTTTTTAAAATTCTGCCATCACTTATTGTTAAACCTTTCAGCTTCATAAGATCTTATTTCATTGGTTGCCATATAGCCTCCAGAAAGCATCATCTTGTGCATGACTCAAGACCTCTTTCCCTAGTAAACTAGTGGAGTACCTTTTGGCAACCTTCCAACTAATAGTCTGCTCCAGATGGCATTGCTTACAACTTCTAAGCAGCGCAGGAACAGGCAGCAACTGCCTTATTCTTTCTGTCAAATAAACAATACATGTTTTGGTAGGTTGAGATGTGGTAAAAATAAATCAAGCTTCATGAGCACTGAGCTGAGTTCATAAGTAGAACTGTTCGACTTTGGAGGTCGAGTTGCCTACTATCAGGTTCAGAAAGGAATTCCAGATAATACCTGGGGGCAAGCAGATGCTGGGCTCAGTTTCTGGCCTGGTTTCTCTAAGGAAAATGGCCGTGGTCTAAAAGAAACGGCGCCAGGATGAGTGCTGCTGTTCAAACAGTTCCACAGCTTGGATCTTTTGGTGTTTTAGGTCCTGGAAGTCTAAGCATGATATATCGTGACATTACAACTCTGTACAGTGTGATACAAGATGAAATTGTGTGGAAAAACAAAACCTCCTGTTTGCTCAAGTAACAGTACATTCACCATGGGTATCTATGTGGTCAACTCTGTAAGTACAATTAACAATTTGGATTTTCCTACTTGTTTATTCCTTGCATACTGTAAGTAAAGATCTATCAGCAATTCCTCTGTGTTAAGCCCAGAAAAGTATTGTTATGAATCTGTTGCATAGAAAACAATGGAATAATTGAGATTCTTTGCCCATTTCATGGAAGGAGTCACATTACCTGTAAATATGTTTATTCTACTATCTTTAATTCTTTGTTTTCCTTGTATATGCTTAGTGCACATCATTTTATTGGTCTGTCAGAAGCCCTCAAAATAGCAGTAATTAATCTTTAGTGATACTGACTATTCTATTAGCTATGAATAATAACTTTTACTTTCATTGGGAAGGTTTTTTTAACCTTTGTGGAATGTGAAGTATTGTTCTCAATTAGTTACAATGAGGAGAGAAATACAGAGATAAACTGTAGTCATGGGAAAGTTACTATAAGCAACTCAGATCAAATGTTTAATTGGTATAGGCTGGCCTTGCTCCAGGTTTTGTGTGCAGATATAAGCACCTTCCTGAAGACTGGATTTTGCCCTTGCAGACAGTAATTTGAGACTTTTTTTTCCCTACATTTTCTGTGTATTAGATGATTGTCTACAAGACTTGCAACTGCACCTTGGCAGCAGGCTCAGGGGCAGAGAGGGGTTTTTTTAATAGCCAGTCGAAAAATCAATCTTTTTAGAGATACAGCAAAGAAAGGATTATATGATCCTTTCAGATTACATAAGCATCTACCTCACTAAGCAGAGAATTAAGTTAATATCCATTGTACCTTATAAATTAAGATGGTAAGTCTGAATGTTTCCACAGAAATTAGTGGCAAGATTTCCACAGAAATTGCATTGGAATCAGGAGTGGAGCCTGGCTCTAAAGATTTTTCTCTCTGTCATCCCACATATTACTTCCACCTACAAGAATGACAGTCGTGACTATTTATGTTGGAAACTCTACACTCAGGTCTCCTGGAATTTACACGACCCAAATATTTAAACAAGTGTTTTTAATATTTTACAGTCTTTCAGGTATCAGATGGGGTTCAACTTCACATTGCACTGTGGAATGTAAGTTTGCCTAATTTCATTGAGTAAATTGGCTCAATCATTTAGGATTGGGAAGGATATTTTAAAATTTGTAACTATTGCTAAATCTTACATAGCAGTTTGGTAGCTATTTATTACTTAGATCTACCATAGTCCTTTCCAACAGCAGAAAGAATTAAACTTCTAATAGATTTCTAAAAGCTTGTGAGTATATAAAGGTTTTATACATACGCACATTTATTGTATGTGCACTTGTGTACACAGTAAATGCTATGATACAAATCTTAAAAGTAGTAAATAATGGGAATAGGAGCAGGATAAAAAATAAAATGAAAAAAATAATTAAAACAATAACTATTCCATTCATTCTGAGCATATCACACAGAATTGCATTAGGAAAAAACCAGTTAAAAATGTACTTTTAATCTGATAGTAAAACACCCCAATAAAATAAATATGAGATCCATTAATGAAAATAATGGATTTTACCCAAACTAGTTAAATACTTAGTTTATGTATGTGGGTTTTTTTAGTTGATGATGCAGTAGTTGTAGTTACATACTGGGTTACTAAAGTGCAATTAATACAGATGTTATCTTTTTAAGAATAAAATTAATCTATATATATATATATATATAATATTCTAGGGATTCTAGGATGGCTGTGGTTCTAAAAGAAAGAAAAAACCCCTGTTCTTTGAATGGCATATTAAAAAGAAATGGCTAAGACATTTTGGAATGTGTTAAGTCCCAGGGAAATGGATTAATGGGTCAATAATGTAATAGTACTACCTAAAGGCATTTTGGTTGAAGAGATATGATATGATATTGATTTTAGTCACAAAACTTCTGTTATGGTTTGGAATTCTGGAATCTTCTCAGTTGTACAGTTGAAATTATTAATTTCAGAAGTAATGAATCAAGAAACTAGGTTATGAAAGTCCATTTACATTGATGAAATTTATTTTCTGTCTTTAGTTATTCTCATTTTGTTCATCCTTGTATATTTTCCTCAGTTTGGTCTTTCATGACCTGAAAGACTACATGTGATTAGAAGTTAGATTTAAATTGCGAGATAAATTTATTAACTTATTAGAAATCACAATTCACAACCTAATTTTTCACATACCTCCCTAATTTTTCACATGGTGATTACAAATGTGGGCTATATGAAAAACTGGAGACATATAAGATAAATTGCAAACCCATGTGATAAATGTACTTATCATGCACCTTTTGGCAGCCTTACCTCCTCTCTGCTTGCTCATCCATCTCTCCTGGGACTTATTCTAATGCTCTAAACCTATGAGCAGAGTCAATCAATCACTGAAATTTTAAAATCAAACTCTTCTATAACTCTTTATCTCCTTTTTGCCAAATGGAGAATTACCTGGTCCAGGTTCAGTCTTGCCAGGTTCCTGTGCAGAAGTGCTACAATTCTTATAGGGTTGGTAGCTTTCTGATGCGAAGTGGGGATTCCTACCATTCCAAAGGGATACAGGCCTTGTTTCCTCACACATCTCCTACAGATGCTACACACATGGAACAAGACATCGCTGTGTATACCTATTTCAAGGCTAGCTAGCTCTGTGAGTGATGAAGCCAGTCCTCCTGGAGATCATGAAATCATAGTAAAACTTTATTTTCCATGTCCATAATGTAATTTCCAAAAGTTCATCACTGAACAGCATTCTAACATGTTTTCAGAGATATATTTCTAAAAACAAATTTAAACTTTTAAATCGGGAGATACGCAAAATGCATGGCAAAGGATTTCACATAAGGAATAAAGTGTATTTTCAAGCTTTTCCTTCAATGCAAACTGGGAAAAAACTCTGTGAATGTTCCAAAATAACTTCCTCAACTGCAGAATGTTCCTAGAAGGAGGGAAAGAGAGGAAGAAAATCTCAGTAAGAATGATTGCAATCAAGGAAGGATTTGTTATTTTTAAATATTACTGATTTTCCAGGTACAATATCTATTGTTATATGTATTTAAGTATATTATAGTTTAATGTTAAATAACCTATGTTATGTGTATAATGTACATGTACTTGATTATTATTATATGTAAGTACATTTTAGCATATCATATTGGCAATATTAGAGTAACTGGGTTTTTTTTTCTTTAATAGAGAAAAAATGCTAAGGTTCCTGTGCAACTGATCAGAGTTTAAATTTGTCATTTCATTTACATAATCTTCTTTTTTTGCTGTACGGGAAGAAGCGATCCTTTAATTTCTTTGTATTCTTTAGACAGTGGAACCAGATGAGAAAAATGCTTGTTTTGGCACTTCCCCAAAGGGAAATATAGATTTTGATGTTGTTGAAGATGACTTCAGCAAATAGTGCACATAAAAAGCTAGCATTTCATGCAAGTTCATAAGAAGAAACTATAGAATAGAATAACTTTTATGAAGAAAGTCTATGTCTTACTTGGTGAATAGGTCCCTGTGCTACCATAATAATGCCCAGTTCTACAACTACAAACACTTATTTGTTCAAAGTGAATATTAACATTGTAATTTACTATCTAATTACAATTTTATAGTAATAACTGAAAATGTGTTGTTAAAAAGCATCGTGTTCACTGCCTCATGCTATCAGGCTTTTCTTAGCAGCGTAGTGTGTCATTTTTGTCAAAATACAAGTATTACAGAGATTTCATAGAAAGCATTGACTTGGATTCCAAAAATCTATGTGCTCAAACCTTAAAAAAAAAAAAAAATTAGAAAGCTACTATCAGTGATTCGATATGACAATCACGTTGCACTGATGAATAATTTCCATAAGCTTCAACGGAGGCAGGATTAAACCCTGTGAATAACCCGTTTGCAAAGCAAGTCTTATTCACATAAAAGGCCAATGCATTTATTTCTCAAGGAATATATTTCACTAACTTGCAATGTTCCAAAAGAATGGGTTAATCTTGTAAAATGTTGCTATTTTTGTCAGCTGATCTGAAAGACTTTTCACTTAAAGCTACAGAATGAAAAGCCAATTGAAAAATGAACGCAATATTAGTACTTAGATATAAGGTGCTATTAAAATGTATTTAGTTGCTAGTGAAGATTACTAAAAGATGTGATATTTTGCAAGAAAACTATTGTGAAAGAACTGAAAAAATAAGTTTTAGGAGTAATATCACTGACACACTTAAAAAAATTATTACTTTAATATTAATTTGCATGAACAAGAAAAATTCAGACAAGTTAAATTCTATTAATTTCCATTTATTTGAAGTTGATATGAATTATTGTTGTATTAAATTATATTCATAACTGTTATTAACAATAAGAAAAATAAGAATTGATAATTGTGATGTGATAGCAGTGCAGATTGGAAAAGTGATGAATATTAGGGTGTAAGAATCCTGGGGCATCTCAAAAGAAAGTATGTCGTAACTGGGAATAGATATATCTCCGTTTTAAGAGCCAAGGTAACAAATTATACTAGGGTGTTTATTGTATTATGGATGTACTATGCCTGTAGATTTCTTCACACACATGAATGTGTGTGTGAGCACTTACACATGCCTCTCTGTTAAATATAGAATGTTATGGATTTGATAGGAGATTTTTCTCTGATAGGGAAATCAGTTTTGAAACAATGTCTTCACTCAAAAGGCTGAAAATGCTATCATAAGTCAGCAGTCAATTATTATTTCATGTACAATACAAAGTTTTGTGAGTTCTGCTAGTCATCTCAGGCTGCTGCCTGGTACAGCACAAAAAGGATTTTCCTGCTGTCTGTGGACAAATACAGTATCAAAACCCAATCTATTGTGTGCTGTTCAAATTTAAATTTCCTTGAAACAGTGGAGTGTGGTTTCTCTATGACTTTACCCTTAGAAATCCTCTCTGCTGGTCTTGCTCCAGAGAGAAAGGTGAAGGAGCACTGTGACCATCGTTTCCAATCTTCCTGTTGTCGTTTATGCCATCACAGAATGAAAGGCTCCAGAGTTCAGGCGGGAGAAAGCAAGTAGTGGCTGGGGAATGGCTGATATTTCATTGATTTTGTTGCTTTGCTAAATTGATTGTTTTCTTGCTAAGGAAATGAACAATCGTGCACCATTCTTTATTGTTATCAGTTGATTGTACTTGTTTTACTGCATAATTTTGCCAGTCATAGAGGGGTTTTTGCAATTTCGTGCAGTAGAATGACTCTGTACTGAAATGAAAGCAAACATTAACAGCATACTTTCACAATGCAGCAGGCACAAAAGCCTATGTGAGAATTTGAAGATAACTTTGCCTAGACAAGCAGTTTCTAAGCCATCATAAGATATGGGGGTTCAACTGCATGAAATTATGCGTAGGACAGACTGGGTTTGTTGGAGCACTCTGAGACAGGGCAAAACTGGCATCTGCATAGCTTGGGAGATGTAAACTGGGACCGTTGTCGTGAAGGCCGATACAGGTGGTACTGGGTAAACAAGCAGCTTGAGGGACATTCAGTGGGATTTTCAAGGGACAGAAGAGATTTTTATGTGTAAGTAGAATGTAAATCATTAACAACAACAAAATCAAGTGAAGCGCCTGTGCCACGTGTGGGGAGTGGGATGGTGTATCCTTGGGGAATGCTATTCAAAATTTACTAATGAATCGCAGGAAAAAGCTTCCTGAAAAGCAAATGTATGAGAGCCTGCTGATAGCACTACTATTTGGGGGTAGGAAATTTTTTTGTAGGGAAAAGTTGCAGTGTTTCTTGTTTGTCAGAGGGACTTTGTTTCTATGAAAATCCTGCTAAGACAGCTGCAGTCATTAGAGAGACACCATAATTTTGCTTGTAAGGTCATCTCTTCTGTCGAAAGTATTTTGTCACAGGATAGAGATGGCTACTTTCACTGCCAAAAAGCCACTTTAAAAGATTGACAGGAGAGATTAAAGAGGATACAGAAATTTGGAAGAGGTCCTTTTAACCTTTTAATGTGGTGCCATCTTGGCAGCAGTGAGTCTATGGCAGGATTAGTTGGGGACCAACTATTTCTGGAATTGTGCTGCTTTTTTTGTCTCTTTCCGTTCAGGGTATCAATTAACAGCAATTTCACCAGGGCAGTAAAGGAAGAGAGTAAACAGTAAATAAGCAGCAAGCAAAATTAAAACCAGTAATGAGCCTTATGAATACGGGGGTGTTATAAGGCTTGAAATGCATTTATTTTGGAGCTTAGCATGTTCTGGGAAAACATAATGACTTTGTGAATGTATTGTCTCATTTTACATTGCAGAGATTCCATTTTTCGGCCCTGGAGGCTGACAGCAAACCGACACCTGTGCCCAAATGTTTTCTGAACCTTGGCATCCACAGGCACGTTCATTATGCAGCAGAGCTGTGGTTCCAAGTGTGCTCAAGGCACAGGAGAGGACCACACTTTGCCCTCGCGAGGAGAAACAGGTTAAGTAGCAAAGCAACTGGGGCAGTGGATTGACTGACATGACCTGTCTTCATGAAAACTGGTGCTTCTGTGACTGTGCACCACTAGTGCCAACCACAATTTTCACTGTAAGGTGCACGGGACATCCCATCAGAATTGGGAAGCCTCAAGATACTTAGTTTCTTTGTTGGTTAGAGCAATTAATAAATGAATATGTATAGTGACTTTTAGCATGGATCTTAGCTATAAATTGCATGGGCGTTTTTGGATGGGAAAGCTTGTGTGTGTGTGTCCCTAAATAAAGTCTAAAAAAGAGAAGTCAGAGAAAGGCAAAGCAGTAAAGATGTATCCTGTGTTAAATAAGGATTGTGATTATTCTGAATCATCTAAAAAATAGTTCAATGAAAACTTATGCAAGATTAAACAGTTGTGCAATCCCCAGGGTTTGGCAAAGGAGAGATTAGTGTTTTACCTATCAATAAGTTCAAGGTTGATTACTTCAGTAAAATGTCAGTTTTTCCTTAAAAGAACATTTTACAGAGGTGCAAATCCCGATCTGTAATGTCAATTCCACAGTTTCTGTGTGGCCACAGCTACAATAAGGGTAGAATTTCATTAAAGTAAGGCCTGAAGCATACGCAGATGGATTTTATTTTTAAATAGGACTATCTATATAGATTATAAGAGGAAAGTTTTGTGAATATGGTATTTCAGGAGCACTAGGAAGCAATTAGGATCATCCATTTAGTGAATTTTGGTGGTCAGAAAGGCATTAGCCAGGATCAGGTTTTCTCATTCATCATACCCTGTTACTTATGGATAAACAAGGTGATACGGTGTCTTGCTAATTCTCGGATATCATTATATCATATAATTGTGTTCTTGAGAGGCTGTTGAGGGCCATTTCCAATTACCATTGTATATAGGAAACATTGGCTTTAAAACAGTGAGGTTAAGTGTGACACAGCAAACAAAATAGAATCGGGTCATCTGCGTGCGTGCTGCATCGAGGGAATGGTTATTTCTTTGTGTGTGTATATGCTGCAGGAGAGGACAATTTTGTGTATTGAAAGCTTGAACTGATCATGACAGAAAGAAAGGTATTTGGCTTTTTGAGAGAGAATTCTAGATGCCAAGATCACTGGGTTCATGCTACTACTCAGATGAGTTTGGGAATATGCCAAGAAACTAAAAGCAGCTGATAAACCCCAGAAAAGTAGTAAATCATACACTAGAAAGCTTTTGAAAATTTTAAGAAGCTGGGGTATGCACAGGGATGATCATATAATTCTGAAAAAGGGCTTGAATACTTGACAGAGACTGTTATATGCCAGCATGCTAATGGTCAAACCCTAAGAGCTTTGCACTTTGAGTCTAATGAGTGCCCCAGAAGTTTGTATGTTTATATGAACATTATCTCTCTCTCAAATGAAGAGCTTAAAACCCTAACTCTGACGGGGTTTTATGTGTATCCTTTAATCTAGACTCTGTATTGGTGGGATTATTCACATGAATGAGGTTTTGCAGGCATGGTCCCAACATTTATACAATGGATTATATTGACGCATTTGCTACATCATTGGTCAGAATGAATTCAGCTGTGTTTATGCATAGGCTGCTGTATAAACTGGAAGTCACTTTCCCATGATACTGTCTAGTAAAGAACATGAGTTAAATGGTGCACCATTCTTCTGTACCAAACAAGCAACAGACAGATCTCAGATCCTCTCTTCCACTCCTTTGAACTTCATTCAGGAGCATAATCTGATACAGAATTATTCTAAACATATTGCTTAAAAGGCAAAATCCCATGTGCCACTAAGCTGCAAGTCCTAGGAGCACAAAAATTCTCATCGAACCTTTGAGGGGTAAGAGAATGAATGAAAAATTTTCTATAGGCTTTATGGGCATCTTGAATATGGGCTCCTGAACACTTTCCCTAACCATTTACTACTACTCTTCTGTGTCCTACTTTTTGCATTGCCTGTGAGGTAATAACATATCCATTGCTAACCACGTTCTGCTCTTTCCTGCCCCTCCTTTCAGTTCAGTGTGAGGTCTAAATGTTAGAGGTATGTGTATGATTCATTTCAAGAACATTGATAATATCAGTGATTACCAATGTTCACATACCTAGGTACCTAGCTGAGTTGTAGTTTATGCATTCAGAAATATGGATGTTCATGCAAAATCCATTAATTCTGCTCCATGTCAGTTGAACTGTTCCCATTCTTAGTAATGTGATTTTGAACAGGTTCCATATGAAAACAGGGTTTAAGCTACTTCTGCAGTATCTGACCTCAGAAAATGCCTGAAAAACTGATTACGCATTTGGAAATTAATGTTAATAAATAGCAGTTCCAACCTGTAAACCATGGCAAATACCAGAGCATTCATTACAGCTGGCATGCAATTGTCTTCTCATGACTACATGCTTCTAATTTACCAGTTGTTCTCTTGCATCAAAATCAGTATAAATAGGTACATGTTTTATTATTACATACAGAAAGCTGCATTAAAAGAAAATCTTAAAGATGCAAAGTTAATAATTCCAAAGTTGGTAAATACCTAATTAAGGTAAGAATTAACTTAGTAACCTAAAATTCCTCTCTCTTGCCTGTACTTACAGTGATACAATGCTAAATACCTGATCAGAACATTCTTTGCCTCTGTGGGACCAAACATCCTTTAGCAGGTAGAAATATTGTTGAGTGAGAAGTTGGTTTTTTTGCCTTCCTTGGCTAAGGTGTGATCTCAGGCTCCTATTTACTGTACCCTATTCGCATTCTGCTTTCAGGACATGAATCCTTCTTTGTGAACTTTTCTGTGGTCATCATCCATCACAAGCACCAATTGATCCCAGTTTCTCCATGAAAGGATGAACTGTTATTATATCTGATTTTTAATATAAGAAGTTGTAGCACGTAGCAAATTAAATCTAAAATTTCCACTGTCTTTATTTGCCTGGGCTGAGACGCTGTCCTCAGACTGTCCGCCTATAGATACGGTCAAAAACTCCTATGTAGCCCAAAGTTTCTGGAACACATGAGTTATGGAATTTGTGTGTTAGTCCCAATTCCCATGCTTGTTTCCTCTGTTTCCTCCTAGCTGTTTACCAGAGTGCTCTCGCTGCACTTTATCTCATCTAATTCCTGCTCTCAGTCTCTGTAGTAATCCACTTTTAATGTCCTTATTTTCTCTGCAGCAGCTTGTCTGATCTTGGCATTGTTTCCAAACCTTCCAGTACAAAAGAGGAGGTGACTGAGAGCACGCTGAGGTCCACAGTGGCAGGACAAAGGTAATGTTCACATTGGAACTGGAAGCGATCTGCCGGGATACAAGGAAAAAATAAGTTCACTAAGAGGGTAATTAAGCTTTGGGACAGAGGTCCCTAGGGGTTCTGTAATTTCCAGGTTTTGGAGATATTCAAGACCCAAGTCCACAATGCCCTGAGAAACCTGATCTGAATTCTGGGTTGACCTTGCTTAGAGCAAGAGGTTAGACTGGAGACCCAGCAAGGTCCCTTCCAACCTGAGTGATCCCCCAGCTGTACAAGAGCATTGCTGAAGCTCCATGCTATAGCTCTGTAAGTTGATACTGAGTATTTTGGTATGGTGCATTTTAGGGTTTTCTCTTTTTCTCCTCTCCAGTTTTGCACTTCCCTAATTTAATTTATTGACGAATGTTGTCCCTCAGACCCTTTCCTTTGTTACTTTCCCTCTTTTACAATTCTAGCTTCTCTCCCTGCCTCTATTTTTTGTACCTTTGCCCTCAAGTTTGGGAGCACAAAAACATATAAAGGAATGAGTTGCCAGAATTTAGAAACCCTGGCAAAACATTCTGTATTCTCTCTGCTATGTTTTTTGGAATGAGCTGTTTTGGCTGAAACTTTCAGAAAATGATAATCATGTGGAGGTAAACAACCAGGAGAGAAAACTGTATCCTGATCTATTATAGTTACTGAGAGTAAAGGGCAAATGAAAGCTGTATGTTCTAATTAGAAGTAAGAACAGCTTCATCTCTGATAAAGCTGATTCAGGAATTCATCTATGATATAAATCAATATGAGATTCCTACTAAAATGCAAGGGAAAATGTTTTTTATTCATAGGAGTTAAAGACATATTCTGCTAAACTTTCCCTGGAAAATGGTTTGTACACGTGCACAAATACTTCTCTCTGCTCCTCCTGAATATGCAGATACTTACCTGCAGAGGCAGGAGCGGAAGCTTCCCTCCTAAGGAAGCAAAGGCTGCCCAGGGGGGTTGTGGATTCTCCTTCTTTGGAGATATTCAAGACCCGTCTGGATGCAGACCTGTGCAATATGTCCTAGGGAACCTGCTCTGGCAGGGGCGTTGGACCCGATGATCTCTTGAGGTCCCTTCCAATCCCTATGATTCTGTGATTTGTCTTTGAAATAAATATTTATGTGTGTGTATGTATATACAGAATTGAAACAAGATATAATGCTTATTCTGAGGGCTTTGTGCAATAGCATCAAAGATTTTGAATTAATCTGATAATTTGAAATATATTTTTGTCGGAATTATTAAGAATTGTATTTGTAAGAGCTTAATTAATCTAGTGATATTGTTACAGAATTTAGCATTTTTCAAAATGCTAAATGAAGTGGAAAGACAATGAAAACAGTATTTTTAAAATTATGTATTTTAAGAAATGTAGTTGTATCTCAGAAGAAAGTTTCCCGGTATATTAATATTATATGCGATTCAAAATTAATTAGCTGAGTTATGCCCACACATTATTGATTACTATTCGTCCTTGGAAGCTATTTATAGAATATACCTTTCTTCATGTCTTATGTGTTTAGACTTTCTCTAAGGCTCAGTATCAGTGGCATTGATATTTTTGGTAGTATTACCGTGCCACTCACATTCAGTAAAACTTCACCTATTTATAAATAGTTCAAAACTGCTTGGTGATGAAGAAGGTGTCTTACAATTTTCTGTGATTGGGATTTGGATGTTAAACCTGACTTTGAAATCCTGTTTCATGGTGAGGAAAACTGAACCTGTTGCTGAAGTTTTCATTAGTTTTATAAAGAGAGAATTGCTTTGGCAGAGACTGAAAAACTGAGTTAGTGATTTGGAGAGCAGAGGAGTTGCTGAAAATGTCTTCAGTGAATAGACATGTAAAATTCTGTGTGTCACAAACAAGGCTGATACTGGCCTGTCCTGGGAGAGAGAATGTCAGGGAAAAAGTGTGTGTAAAGCTCACCCCCAGTGATATGGGTAAAATAACATCATAATGAAAAGAGTCAAAATCAGAAGAGGATATGCAGCCAAAAGCCCTTTTAATTGCATGGTCTGGTCTTTGTGCCTTTTGAAAATAAAACGTGCTTCTTCATTGTCTTCTTTCTCTAGATCTCAGAGGCATTTCTTCATAGTAGCTCTGTATTTAGGCAGCTACCTCATCATTATTCATCTAAGTCATCAAAATTTTAAAAAGGACTAAAAACCCTGATGTGTTATAAATAAAATATGGGAAGGAGGACAGTGATAGAATAAGAGTTCATATATTTGAGGGAATACCCACCAGAAAGCCCTCACATGCTATTTGCACTGTTTTCTTATTATTTACGTATTACAAAGAAAGAATAAAATGCAATGTGATCAATAGTTAGACCTCAAATCTTGTAGGTGGTGTGTGACAGAGTATATACTCAATCTTCATTCAAAATTCACAGTTTGTATTTCCTCCTCTGTAATTGCCTCTGTACTGTGGCTCTCAATAGCTGTAAATTAAGTCTGTCATAATTACTCTCCTCCCTCCCCCCCCCCCCCGAATATTTCCATCCTTGCTGTAAATTGTAATTCAGTTACTTCCAGTATTGATATTGTGATGTGTCCACCAAGATGGCACAGCATCTAGAGACATGTATATATCTTTTTAGAATAGTTTTCTTTCACCCTCCCCCACTTTTATTGGTATGGCTGATTTCTCTTGGCTCCAAGCCCAGTTTGGTTTAATTTTTGTTTATTCTGTACAGGATTCCAGACTCTGCTTTGAGATGGGCACTGTATAAATTAATAAATAAATTCAATATATGCTTGCTTTTAGTGGGTTGCTTGGCACATCTGTTTTTCAGGGGTTTCTAAATCTTCATGATCTGCATAAGATATCTTTAGTTACATAGGATTAGGGAGAGTATCATATTTTTAACATGTACAGGGTTTCCCATTAAAAAGTCATCATTTACTAACAGTTACAGTGCTCTGGCATATTGGATACTGCAGTATGTCTCAATAGTTGGAATGTAGAATAATGGTTCTATTTAAGACACTACGGGTCTCTTAACTATGGTAAATACTTGTGTTTTTAATGCTGAAAACTGTTGTTTTGTACTCTGAATGTTTTTAAGGGTTCTCTACATTTATTTTATAATCTCTGCATATATAGGTATATATGTTGTGTCCTGTTGAAAATACATTCCTTCAGTATTTCAGGAGCCTTCATGGGCATGACTGTATGAAACTGTGTTCAACATGTCCATTGTTGCCAGGTGTACTGCTTTGACATAACCAAAAGCCTCCTAATGGAAAACCAGGGCATTTCCCATAAAAAAAAATTTGCCAATTGTCATGATTATTTATGTCTGGGTAACAAAGAGCCATTTAGAAAACTACTCAGTAAACATTGTGGCACCCCATTACCTCATAAATAGCTCAGAAATAAGACGAGGCTGCCTCTGAGCCAGCCAGCAGTTAGAGAACAATGGCAGAGTTTGGTTCTACAGGAGAGCAGGGAGATTTGGAGATGTGCAGAGACATAAAAATATTATGTGTAAAGTTGAGGTCAAAGAAGACATTTGTGAGGGAAGGGGAAAAAGCCTAGCTTTGCTGAGGTGTACAAGTCTTAGGGATTTCCCTACACATACTGAAGCCAGCTTCATAAATTGCAGTGCTCACAGAGCGCTGCGTTCTTCCAGTTATCTAAACAGAATGAACAGATTCTATTTATGACTTGTGGGTTTTAAGGTTTATTGCAATACTTGAAGAGAAGGTGGAAGGAAATGGAGGCCACAGGGAGAAGGATGGTGTGTCGATCAATGTATACAAAATGTATCGTTGGTACTAGTTAGTCATTAAGGTATGGATACCTCAACTGTCTTTTAGAGGAGCTCAAAACACCATAGTCCACTACCATTCCACGTTCCGAATCCATATTTTGTAAGATACCCAACTGGACAGACAATGAACATCTGTCCTAGGCTATGTGGTAGGCAGATGAATACTTGTGAATCCACTGGGAATTAAGGTCTGACCTAAGCATTGAGTTTATCAGCGCTGTGAAGAGTTAGTGCTTCTAGGCATGCCCGAAAGAAAACTTTTAGGTATGTAAGGAGCTCCCTGTGAAAGAACCATTGACAGCCATGATGTTGGCAGCCATAGCCTGTAAACTATGGGATTAGGTCCTAACTGAAGTGAGATTCTGAAGTATCTGAATTTTGTAATAGTGCTTGCTTCCTACCTAAGACTTCTTAGGGATTTAACATTAACCCTTTAACTAACCCCAGCTAGTCTGGAGAAGTCATTTGAAATGTATAGTTACTGGCTAAGAAAACACAGATATTTCAGCAAATCTGTGCGTCTGGATCTTCACAAATATGTTCATCAGCAGTGTTCTCTAATATCTGCAAAGTCCTACAGTGCTCTTGACCTATGCTGGAAGTAAAGGTTTATTTGCTGATATATAACCCATATAAGACCCACATAGGTGGTAACAAGCATGTACACACTGTACCTTTCTTGGTGCAAATCACGTTTACTCTCTAA
Source organism: Gallinula chloropus (assembly GCF_964237585.1). Classification (NCBI taxonomy): domain Eukaryota; kingdom Metazoa; phylum Chordata; class Aves; order Gruiformes; family Rallidae; genus Gallinula; species Gallinula chloropus. The sequence continues at coordinate 5,239,816 of NC_140098.1, forward strand.
GCAAGTGGGAGTCCTGGGTATCTCCTATTCATCCTTGACATATTTAGGAAATGCTATTGTCGCTAATACGACAAGCCTAAGAAAGACAACGGAAAGTATTACTTGGGCTCTTCCTGGGTCTCTTGGAGTTTTGAACCCTGAGCTAAATTTGCTTCAAGTATACATTGTCCTAGTGTGAAGTCCTGAGTTGTACAAAGCCTTCCAGCACTGAAGGGCACAGCTAGGAACCCCGAAATGGTGCCCCATGCCCCATGTTGCCTCATGGCTGTCCATGGTAAAATGGAATGCTGTGGTGGAAGCAGTGACATTATTTTGATACCTTTTCATGACATAAATACACATTAAAAAAAAAAAAAAAAGACTGGGTGCATTATCAGTATGTTGTCCTTACATTGAACAGCTGGCTTTTCTGAGACAAGAACTTCTAACACAAAAAAGAAAACTGTATGGAAAAATAAGTTCCTAAAACATGGGTGACTTATAAAATACAAGTAGTTAAAAAAGGGAGAGCAGCAGGTGACTGGATACATGAACATGTATTAAAATACAGTGGTGCAACGCCCCTTAAATATAAACCAGCCTCCAACTTCCTTCATTTGTGGAAGGAATACATGGAAACATTTAAAAAAAAAACCCTATTTGAAATGTAAGTATTTGATATCACCACAGCTGAAACTAACCCAGTGCATGGCCACAGGGATCCTCAGAAGTAAGAAACATGATAGAAAGAACAAAAGGGGTGAGAATGGGAGCAGAATTGGGATGGTGCATGCAGGCAACTCTTTGAGTGGCAGTGTGTCCCATTTCTTTCCTAAGCACATCCACATTTAGTTTCTGAGAAAGCAGGAAAGACATACAGGCAAATTGCCAACCAGATGGTGCAATCGAATATGAAGAATGCATTCAGAAGGGCAGTAAACCACAGAATTAAAAAAATCCTATCATTTGCTTTCCTGTTACAATACAGGACAAAACTCACATGGAAAGAATACATACTAACTATATACTCGTGCCTTCCAGTCATTTTTGTGACTTAGCTTCAGAAAAACCTCCACCATTCAGTTCTCCTGTGGTATCCCCCACACAAAAGTAATTTATTTGTGTTCCAATTATATGATTCTTTGCAGATTTTTCAAAACTGCCTTGTTGCCTAAATATGTTTCTGCTAAGATACAAAATAATTTAACTGTGAGAGAAGGATTAGGTCCATTTGGAGGACTTATGTAGTTGCTGCTCTTATGTAGCATGAAGAAAATAGTATTTGCTATAGAGACTCCTACATAATCGATAGATAGAGGCCGTCAGTGGAATTAATGGCAGCCTAAGGTATTATATTATTTTTCATATGTCATATAATTTCCAATTTATTACTGAAACCGCACAGTGTATATGTTGGCATTTTGTCTTTGGAATATTTTTGTATTATTTTTTACCTAAAATCTATTTGTATTGGTATCATACTTTGTCTTTTTTTCAAAACTATGTATATACCCTCCTCCTCTGACTGTCTTTTACATTTCAGAAAATACATGTAGACATGCACAAAGTTTTCTATCGGGAATAGTTTGTAGTTATTTTAAAGTCGTTTTTGCTTATCAGTAGCATAGTTTTGTTTACGTGATTGGGTGGAACAATTTCATGTCAATACGTAACCAGAACTTGACAAATCTAGTCATAATTGAAGAGAGAAAGCTACATCCTGGTAAAAATGTAGGAGTGAGACATCTGTCCTGAAGATTGTCAGCATTTTGTTTTGTATTTTACGTCTACATCTTAACATCTTATTAATATATATACACACAGATATATACATGGAATATCTGTCCTTCAATATTATTCTTGTGAGCAGGTTGCAAATGGGATTAATATACAGTGTATGAGCATTACTTTCATGAGTCTTTAAAAGACCTACCACCTTCATTCTCTTTACAGTCTTAATTGGTCTTTATGTGGTGCTGTTGACCAGCAAGTGCTCATGGACTACATACAAATCTGGAAAAAAAAAAAAGGTTGAAATTTACTGAATAAATTACTTTTGTGAATTATGAGAGTACTTTGGTTTTTATGATTTCACTATTTGTGTTATGGAAAGCCATGTTGCCATTTTTTTCTTTGTTGATAAAAGAAATATTACTGTCTGTAGCTTGGAGAAGGATCAATTGATGGAGAATTTGAGAGAGATATACAGGACTAGGATTTACATGAAAAAGGTAAGTAGAAAATGACTGCACCCTCTTCCCATGTAAGAACTGAGCATCAAGTGAAACTTAAAGGGCAGTTCAAAACAAATCAAACTCTTTTTTTCCCCCATACTGAGATATTAAGTTAGTTGTGGAACTCCATTCCAGAGGCTGCTAAGGATGCTGGAAGTTGACATAGATTCAACAGCAAACCAAACAAGTTCATGGGAGGAGAATCCATCCAAAGCTATTAAATAAAAACATGCCATCTCTGGATCAGAAAATCCCTGAGCCATAAATGAGGGGAAGCTGGGCAAGTATAAATAAGGTAAGTAGCATTTATAGACTTTTTTCCCTAGGAGTCTGACCTACCATAGCCACTCTATTTTATTTGGTTTTGGTTTTGAGTTCAATGTAGCTACTACAATACTTAAAATTAAGCATGTGCTGAAGCTCTTTGCTGGTTCAATGCCTTTGTACGTAGCATATCTCTTTAGCCTGTTATTTCAGGTTCAGGGTCATAGGAAATAAATCACTGTTTAGGAAAGGCAACAAAAGCAAACACAGCTTTCTTTTCCTTTTTCTGGTGGGCAGTACTCTGCCTTCAGAGTCAATACTGAGTGTGCCAGCATGGTGTTAATGGATGGCTTTGCTGGAGCTGTCAGCATACAGTTGGGTAAGACATGATGATACTGGGATTTTGACCATTTGTGGTCATTAATGTTCTCATGTACTTATTATAGGATAGTGGAAATTAGCCCTAGTGTCCTGGGCTAATTCCAATTTATGTGTCTCCTGCAGTTTGACTTGGATAGGTTCCTTTTTCACCCTTCAGTGTGTGTTGCTAGATAATGCCCACAGTTTTCTGAAGAACAGCACTGTAAAGATTCCACGTGGTAAAAACTTCAGCACAGATTATTTTTTTATCTAATGCAACAAGCACAGTAAACCTTGCAACAATTCTTGAACATAACAGGACTATAAAAGATCAGTGAATAGCTGAATGTTTTGTAAAGCAATGGTCATAATTTGCTCTAAAGAAAAGTCAGTGTATCTCAGTGAATATTGATGAAGCCAGGAGAGCTGCATGCATGCACGTCTGGAAAGTCTGGTATATTGAATGACTAAATGTGACTGATGAACTGGTGTTCTGAATTTTGCACTGAGATCTTAGTGACTTAGCTTTTGGATTTTTGGAATGCAACGCAGAATTTGCTCTAATGTAGTAGAAAACATTGCATGAGCTGGGATTGTACACTAGCAATGTGGAGTTTTTTTCCTTCCTTTGCATCAAAAGGCTTTGTATGCATCATCAATGTAAGGCAAGTGAGGGAATCATCTGTCTTTGGGGGAATGATTGTCCACATTCTCAGTGAAAGGTCAATGAGTAGTGGGTATTAATTAATCCAGCTGGGCACACAGCATCCCAGGTTTAACAATGTCCAAGCTTTTTATAATGATGATAGATTTTAAGGACCTGCCTTTTAGTAATGGCATCCCATCTGTTTGGGGTTAGAGCTTTCAGCACATTTAAGGGTTTTGTTTCGGTTCTTCTTTATAAAGTTGGTCTGGTTTGTGGGACAGTCCCAGACATTGGTTTTTTCAAAGAAAGAAAAAATACTTAATGAGAATTTAAGGCCAAAGTAGTAAGTAAAATATATTTTTACATCTTTTTGAGAAAATAGAGCAAACACATTTTGCTTTGAAAGCAAGAATAGGCTCCAGCAGAGACTGACAGTTTCTTTATTAAGATCTTTCTGAATTTCTTGTTTAATCTAGAAATAGGAAATATATTGTCATTGGGTTGGACCTAGCTGCATGACTGATTTCTCACAGGGCCCAAGCGCCTTTTCCCTGATGTCAATAGTACTGGAATGAATGTGGTTGGCCCACAGAAGAGTCATGTTCTTAACAGATCACACCAAATTCTGATACACTTCACACCATTGTGAAGTCCTACCACGCCTTTGTTTTACTTTTGTATGATGCTGTTCACTATAAGACAAAACACTTTACAAAGAAGAAAACCGCTTCCTTGCCCTTAGCTTCACTTCCATAGGGTGTCTCAGAATGTAGAAATGGGTTATAAATTACGGA
>NC_140098.1:5249092-5281592 GCF_964237585.1 Gallinula chloropus
CTGGAATCTTAAAACAGCGAGGCATTTAAGAAGGATTTAGGGCCCTGGTTTATAAAGCCTGGGTACTGGCTGTAAACATTATGGACGTTGCTTATTATTTTTCTAGCTCATATTTTAGAAAAAGTATCTATTTATATTTTATCAGTATTTATACAGGAGTGTCTGCAATTCTAGGCAGAGACTCTGTTGATTTATAACGAGCTCCAAAACTGACCCAGTAAAGGACGTAAACTCATCCAGAACTGAGCTTGTTTACTGCACCTGCACATTTTCATTAATTAGGGTTTGCTTTTTGTGAAGGCAAGTATAAGGTATGGGAAAGACATGGAGTTAGAATGAGATTTTCTGAAAAGCAAACTGAAGAAACAGCGCACATTTTTTTATAATTATTTGGAGCCTCCTCTCCTTCAGTTCCTCTAAAAACTTCTGAAACGCTTTCATTTTCCTCACCATTGAAGTTGTGCAAGAATATTTCTTAAGTACAACAGAATCTAAGTCCAATCTGAGCTAGGTTGCTACAGTCGCCATATTATCTGATATGTTCTATTTTCATTTGTCCCAGATAAAAAAAAAATATATATATATAGACATATATATATAAAAAAAAGCTCATATGAGACGCTAACAAAAATGATGCACCCACTTTCTTTCTTTAGAAACTTCATCATGTCTGGTGGAACAACTGTTTGTGTTGCCTATTTCTGTGCTTCTTAGTGACTGAGGAATGTTTTACAAAATGAGGTGCAGTAAATAAATAAAAAATCAGCATGCACGCAAAACCCATTATTTGTTAATGACTTCTGCGTTTGTGGCTCCCTGGAACTGGTTGGAAAATTAACTCCATTACAATATGTTTAAAACTTGGCATCACGCACTTGTAAACCTGGAGAATTTCTAACAATAAAATCGAAGCGCTGGGATGAGCCAAAATGTATTTGTTCTTCAATAAAATCATAGCTGAAGCATTGTTTTCCTCCTATAAAAATCCCAAAATGGTTAAAGTGTTTAGAAACATTCCCTTTAGATTTCTTTGCCTATAAAGTGTCCATTCCTGTTTTGTCCAGCCCCTATTAAGTTAACCTGAAAAAGGTTGAGTCCCTTTGTTTCAATGATTTGTGATGTGATGTTGCTGCTCATATTTCACTTAGTGTTGCTTAAATTGCCAATCACGGATCTTGGATTCTATCTGCTGTCAGCTCGGTTTGGGTTATCACCTCAGATGGGGGGTTCCCGGGTTTTACTCTGTGGTGAGCACTTCCACGTTCCGATTTATAAAACGGCATTTTTCTAACGAGAATGCAAATGAAGGAAAAGCTGTGTGAAACGGCTATAGATGAGTTGCTTGTCAAAAATGCTTTGATTTGGGGGGGTATGTGGGGGGAAAGCGCTGATAGCTCGCTCAACAGGGTAATGCACTGCATGTTCTAGATGGACTCCTCTTTAGAGTTGTGGCACATGGCCAAATGTGAAGGCAGCACATCTTCATTGTTGCTGGTTCTCATTCCTAGTGCTTAAACAACTCATGCAGGTTTTGACAGGTTGGTTTTTCTAAAATATATTTACATAAGCCACTTCATCGCAGTAGCATTTTTTTCAATAGACAATATAGATGTTGGGTTATGAAAAGATTTTTTGAAATTTTTTTTTAAGACCATGCATGTTTTTTCTTCTTAGGAAATCATAAAAATAATGCTGTGTTGGGGGAACTTTTAAAAGTTACTTTATTATAAAATATGAATCAAACCACAATAAAAACACAATAAAAAGAGTCATTATCTCTTAGAGACTGTTTAGAAAGTCAGCTGTGTGCTTTCAGTAGTATGTAGTGTTGAATATGTGGAGAGAGATCATGACTGGAAGATGAAATTATCCCTACTGAAGAGTACTAGAGATCTGTGCAAAAATAACTTTTAATTAGATTTAAATATGATACACATTCACTTCGCTGACTTAGGCTTTTATTGATTCTTTGTAATGGGTTAAAAGTATAGGGTGATATCTCTCATCACCTTAGGTAGGGCTTTATGACTGCTTCAGGTCTCACTGTTAATATTCTTACAGCTATTTACTTCCATCAGTAATGAACAGGCTAATGGGTCAGCAAATCTGACTGGATACTGATCTCTCAGGGTGGTTTTTGTTCAGTCTTCGTCTGAAGTGGACTTTCATGTGTGGCCAAAGCGATCCGAGTGTCTCTGTATACAGAACAGTTGTCAGATATGTAACAAGGTAATTGGAAAATTAGTTGTGTAGGAATTAAAAATTACAATTTTTATACTAATGTGAGTATTATGTGCTGCAACATCCCTTGGAACAACTGTGCCAAGGAAAAGTGGTGCTGTAATACTGATGGGCATGAGACAGATTTTCAGCATAGTCAATCATCCGCAGCTGGAAGTAGATTTTAAACCAGCAGAGATTCTACCTGTGCTCAGATGCAGTTTGTTAAAACACATTCAGATTCCCAGAGGACTTCAGCATTTTGGGTGCTAAGCTCGTGTAGAAATTCAGCTGTAAATGTCACAGTAGGAACAGATGGACACCAAGCACTTTAGTAAATTCTGCTTATACTTTGGTGAATGGAAGACTTTGACATTTATACCCTAATTATAGGTACTAAGTACCTAAACATTTGACCAAAGTGCTTTTGAGAACCTTGCCTTAAAATATTTCTTGTTCAGGAGTTATTAGCCAATACAGATTTCAATTTAAATTTTAATTAAGGGTTGTTATGTACAGTATTAGCTTGCAACACTTTTTTTTTTTAAAAAGATGTTATCTTTATAGAATTGACTTATTTGGAAACTTAACATAAGCTTTCAAGCCCACAGAAAATATGGCAATGTGTTTCTCTTTAAAATATGTTTTAAAAAGTAATTCACTGTAAAACATTTTTGCAGTACTACTTTAGAAATAATTTGGGATGGTTTAGATAAGAACCCCTTAATCCTGGCCCTAAAATCTAGATACACAGTAATTTACAGGACTGTGGTTTCAGGTATATACACTCAGTGTTTTAGCCATGCAGCTCCCACATGACCTCATTAGCACTTTGAAAACATCTGGGTTGAATGGTGGCAGGACAAAATATATCAGTGCTAATGTATGAAATAACCCTGGTCCTGTATATGAAGAGACACTGAGGGTGTGTTGGATTCAACAGATGTTTTGGATAGGGCAGGTACTTGGAATATTATAATTTTATCTGAGTTGGACTCTTGGGATAGTTCTGGTGGTCGTAATACCTCAAAAAATTTAATTTTTAAGAAGTGCCTGTCCAGTCAGTCTTGAATTTATTGAGATAATGAGTGGGTTTCTTTCAGTGCAGTACTGTTCTGTGTGCTTTATGTAGATTGCATGGCTCTAATTAAATCCACGCAAGGGCTGTGCTTTATGCTGTTATTAAACAGAAGAGTGTTAAAATTGATTTAGCAGGCTTTAGAAACAGTTACTCTGGAGAGGTGGTGTGACCAGGAGTCACCTGCTGCTGCAGAAATGGAACATGAATCCAATCTTCTCCCTAGCAGTTCTGGACTGATTAAAAAGTAATCCCCATGTTACATGTATCTCAAGTGCAGGACTTCCAGGAAATCATCAGGATTTCCTCTGCAAAGAGGAAAGAAAATTAGGCTAAAAACAGACATAAAATCCCCCCCCCCAAACCGTATCATGTTGGAGGTTACAGGAGGTGGTGTAAGAAGTTGAGGGGGTCTCATGCAGTCTAGTCCATTTGTCGTTCTGACAGCTAGTAATGCTTTAAATGCATCTCATGGTGTACTAGTGCACAATACTCACTGCCCAGAGTGGTGCTCTGCTGGTCAATCAGTATGAATGCCTGAAAAAATCATGGTAAAGGAACAGAGCTATTGTCCTATATGTGAGTGCCTTTATAGGACACCATCTGGGTTGGTAGGGAGGAGAAGAGGGAATGAGTAGATGCACTCTGAGTCAATCCCTCATTGCTGATTCTAATGTGAAACTATCTGGTCAGACTGGAGTAGTTGGGAGAGTTGTTACAGGCAGCTTATTTCTGTTCTCTCTGGCATCTTCCCTGTGAGAAGAAGAAAGTGCATGGGGATAGCAGAAAGTAAAATGAGAAGATGCCTGAGGAGAGGATAGAAACCCTCACAGTTTCTCATCGAGCACATTTTCAAATGGATTTGAACATCGATTTGACATAGTGACTTAAAATTTTGGTATCTGTCTTACCTGTGGTGATTGCCACTTGCTGTGTCTAATGTCGATCAACTAGTTTGCAGTAGAGAAAATGAAAAGCAGAACTGAAAGAGAACAGGAAAGAGAGAGGAATGTGTAGTGAAAGCTGGAGAGAAATGAATGGAAGTAGGAGGAATATGGAAAAATGGAGGGAAGCTGGAGAGAAAAATGTTCGGAAAAAGGAAGAGTAAAATAGAGAGACAGTACTGAAAAAGAGAGTCCCAGCAACAAAACACAGATTTAAATGACTTTAAGGGCATCAGTATATCTTTCTCTTGAAAGCATGGACACCTCTTGGTTGATATACAAGGTACATAAACCTGAGTAGAGATTTTCGAGAGAACGTGTGACTGCTAAGCTTGTAAGGAGACAAAAATGGAGTGTCTCCAGTTCAGGAAAAGGTAGAACTGAGTGTTGATGGAAATCTTCCTCTCCAGGAAAAGGAGAAATACTGGGATGTACTAGCTTGAGCCTTAGGAGGCTCAGCTTAGTATGCAATTCATAGGTCATTTGAATGGGCAGAATGATTCTTCCCTGATGATGAAGGTCTGTCAGAAAACAACCCTTCCCTTTCTCTTCCTTACTTCTCCTTACCAGTCGTCCAAAGGCCTCTACTAGAATTGTGGGTGTTTTTCCTGTCTCTAATTCTTCTGTCCAAAGATGCTAGATATCCTGCACCTTGCAGGTGACTTGGAGGCCTGTCTGGTTTGTGCCTTGCATTGGTGAGCTAGGTGTATGTGAAGCCACAAGACTAACAACATGAGGGAAAAAAAACGAGGCAAGAAATAATCCTGGTTTATCTGTACTTCCATAGTTAGCATGTGGCAGTCTAAGCCCCCAGAGGAAAAAAAAACCCTTTGTTTTTATATAAAGAGGAAAAGTAGATATTCTCTTGTAGTTAAAATGATTATACCTGACTGTTGAAGAAAAACACCAAACATTTTGAGACTTTATAATATGCGAATCAGCAACACTGGGAGAAGTGTTTGCAAGATGATGTGAGTTTCAAGGACGTAAATGTACTTCATTGCTCTGATTTAGTCACCCTTGGTCATTCAGGATGTAAGTGGGAACTGATCTCATTTAGGAAATCATTGAGAGGAGATGAGTCTGAGGACTTGATTCTATCTTATCTCGACACACCACAGTTAATAAAGGAAGGCAATTATTATGTTTTCTCGGATGTACCCTCATCTGAGGCATTGTTAATAAACATTAAAGGGCTAGTTCTTCAAAGATGTTTAAGCACCTAGCTCCCATTGATTTCAATAAATTGAGGCATCTAAGTGCCTTTAAAAATCTGACCTTAAGTGTCATCAGGAAAAAGTGAAGCGAAAGATAAGCAGGTTCTAAAAAAATAACAAGGGACTGCAGGCATATGATTCTGGTGTGCTCCTCGTTATTACATTTTATATGTATGGGATGTCTGCACATTATAAACCAAAGAAAGATACAAACAAATGATCCCCACCTATACTGCAGAGAGCTATTGCTTCTCTGGTTGTGTCTCAGGCATCTTTTACAAAACATGCTGTATGGATTGAGATAAAAAGCAAGAAAACAACAAACCCAGCAATATCCCCTCTGCTCCCTTCAGCCTCTCCGACATAGCCCCCCACCCAGCGCCAGGCTTGCCCCTCCTTTTCCCTTCCCCGATGTACTTTGTGAGCTGGAAGGGTTTGTTCACCTGACTCTGTGTGACAAGTAAACAGTTGGTCACAGCCCTAATTGCAGATGCTTTTGTTACCCAAACATATTCTTTCCGTTAAAGGAAAATACCTTGCTCCCAAGATTAGCCTTATCAAGAAGGTACAGTACGTATGACATAGTCCCAATGTGATAAATAGATAGGTAGACAGGCAGTGGCATACAAATGTTAACTGGTTTGCTGTGGGTTTTTTTCCTTTTTGAGGAAAAAACCCTGAACTAGAAAATATCGTGTTGGTTTGTCACTATCTTGTCAGGCTTGTTGCATTTTAATACAAAACAGAAAGCAAGAGGGAAGAAGGTTGCCTTGCTGTTTGTTTCTTTCATGGTTAAGCTAACAATGCTGCTTACCTACTTCTTGATAAATATTGCTCAGCTACTTCTCTTTGGCATAAAGTAAATGAAAACAAACCTTCCACAGATAACAATAATTCCCAAAGAAGAGATTTTCAAATTTATAGGCTAAACTAAGATTTAAAATGATTTTCCTAGATTTCCGACCTAGATTCCCTGTCTTACTCTCAGTGCATTTGTCCTTTTAAAGGAACCAATATGTTTGTATAACTGATGTGAAATAAGCTTGACTCCAAAAAGATTTAACTTAATATCTGGCTAAGCATTCAGAGGGTAGTCCATCTGTAGAATGTACATTAAGGACCCTGGCTGGAGCGCAGCTAGTCATGTATGATATCAGGCACACAAATGTGACGTGATGCCCATATACTCTTGAGCATAATTCAAAGTGCCACGAAGCTCTATGGGTAGAGAAGCTATAAACACAGTTGTCACAAATGAGAAAGACTTCAGGGTTATATTCAGGCTGAAGAATGAAGAAGCATTAGAACCAGCCATCAAGTCTTAATGAAATTGTTAATTAGGATATTATGGAATTCATAGCTAAAGATAATATCTACCCAGCAACCTTGCAGCATGCTTTTAATTAACTATTTCGTCACCAAAATCTAAGGCAGACTCAAAAGTGGTGCAGACAGCCCTTTGTAAATATACAAATACAATCAGGTTGACATTACTTTTTTTCCACAGCGGATTTTTTTCATCTTTTTTTTTTTTCTTTCTAAACAGACCAGCACAGAACATGTGATTATCTACTGCTTATAGGAATAAGTACACATTTAATCTATGAAATCATCAGTCTCTCTTTATGTAAAAATGATTAACAAATAGGGGGTTTAAGCAACTGTTTAGATTAGGCATTGGCATCATAGATTAACTTATTTCTAAAACACTTGATTTTATCACTCTGCCTAATGATTTGTCTCATGATTTATTGGCTAATATGATGAATCATGTTAGATTTATTGTTTATCCTATAAATAGTGCAACAAATCATTAAACAGTGATAAAACCCAGCAGTTTCACAAGAAAGTCTACCTATATTGTCCTCATGTACAACGTGCTTGTGTTGTACGATAATTTGATGGTTCTGTTTTCAGTTTTATGATATGAGGTGAATAGGCATCTCTGTTTAAATTAAATGGTTTTACAAAATAATAGTGAAGTCATAATCTTATACTCCAGCTATATTTATTTTATACAGAAAAATAAAGCCTAATGTCTGATGCATGGTAAATCTGTGAATTTATTCACAATAATAAATGTAATTTTCTTTCTTAGAAACACCTTAAGTATAATATCAGTTTTTTATATTTTAGTATGTCAGCTATGTTTTTCTTGCTGTTGTTTCATGCTGCAGTTGACAAAAATGTTGCTTCTATTCTAGTAATTTTAGAGGCCTGAGCCCATCTCATGTAGTAGCTTAGCTGAAAGGCTAGTGTGGGATGTTGGTGAACTGAACATATGAAATTTGGCATTCAGATAATGGGAGTGGTCATTTCTTTTCTTGAGAGATAATGGTTTCTCTTGTTGCAGACATAGCTAAGTCTGCCTGTATACATTAGGGATGAAAGGACAGAAAATAGAAGCAATATTCTTGAAAATTCCCTGAGGTCATCAGTGGGTTAGGATAGATGCGGTCATGATGATATTATATTCTGCAGTAGTAGATTTGCAGTGTTGTAAATTGAATTATTTGGACTGTAATGGTGAACCTCTATTGCCAACTGGGCCGTTCTTTTGATCTCAAGTTATTGCCACACCCTGTTGTCCCTCACTTGTTGCAACAAAGCTTATCTTGCATTTATGGATCCGTTATTTCCCAGACAGCACCCCCAGCAATACCTGATAATGTAGGGCATGCTCAGGACAGCTGACCAAGCACATTGTAGATCGAGTGCATCCCTGAAACACAATTCTCTTGCTGAATATCCTCAGATACAAAGGACTGAGCTGGTGGCACACAGCTGTGCTATACCTTCACAAGAGTAGCAGATGTGCACGGCGCGTGTGGCATGCGTAGGAGTTGTGCACAGCCCATTGGTTCTGCACAAGCACAGTGCTGCCCTGTGGGAGGTGGGAGAGAAAATCACTACCTGAGAACAGAGTACTGCGACTGGTTGTCCCTGATACTCCTATTGCCCTGGATAAAATGTGCCAGTGGGAATGGTATGTGGGCCAAATGCCATATCCTGCCCTGACAGCTGTGCGGCTCCTGAGGCTGTAGGTGGGCACCTCTGTTATACATTTCCTTTTTTTGGGACATCACCAGAACTTGGTTTGTTTGAGAAGAGAAAAATAGGATGAAAAACAAAATGAAAAAAAGGATCAAAGGCAAAAGCTTGTCGGAAGTTTAATCAACTCCAACTCTCCTTTGGCCACCATTGTGTCATCAGCGTTGCTTACTTGATTCCCTTATTTTGCACAACAGTATAAGGAGCTGAGTTTTTAATTGCTTGCACCTTTGTCATAGGCACCGTGCAGTCTGGGCTCTCAGACTTGCCTCCTATGCCAGGTGCTTGTTCATCTACTTGTTCCAGTCTTCAGAAGAGCCCAAACACAAATTGGCAGAATCTGTGCAGCAGGACTCTGAAATCATCTCCAGTGATCCAGAAAGCTTCATAGCAAGCAGAAGAAGTCCTGCTCCTTGTCATTGTGATTACAGAGATGTGCGAAGCAGGTATCCATGTATGGCACAGCCTAACGAAGTGAATGTGCTTTGTTTGTTAGCTAACTGAGCATGTCCCTTCAGTGCCCTGCTAATAATTCCTCCTTTCATGTTTTTAGAGGGAAATCACCACAATGCACCAGGTGCACTGTGAAGAAGGCATTCTTTCTGTGCTTTGGATGTCTGTTTTTTCTGTAGAAGAGCATGGAGCACAGCTCGACAGCTCACCACTCGTGAGCATCTGTAGAATTCTAAAGGCATGTGGAAATATTACGTTGAATTCATCCTGCATTACTCCAATCTAGTCATCTCTGGCCTCTTCCTAAATGGTTGGTAGTGCATTTTATGAAAAGGAGAAGAAGCAACAAATGTGCAACTTGAAAGGCTGGAAAGAAATAAAACTTCTAAGGCTACTTGTAAGGCAAAACTGACAAAATTTGTGGGTCCAATTCTGGAAAAAAATGAAGTGAATTGAAAGGTAGGCAGTAAATGAGATGGCTATTTAGGATTGTGTCTGATTATTAAATCCAGAAAGGCAGTCCTAAGGACAGAATCCAGCAAAGAAAATGTGCTTTTGTTGCCTGTGTTACTCCACGTGTGTGTGAGTATTGTGAATTTGTCTTTTGGTATAGTGCTCTTCTTTGGACAAACGCCCCCTACTTTGTGTCAGCAGAGAAAGTAAAGCTCTGGGTCTTTTAAGTCTCCAGTGTAATTCCAGGCAGCGCTACCACTAATTTTCCTCCAGATGAACCTATTATTCCTCAGTGTGTTTCCAGAGAAATATTTTTGTTTTCCTTAGAGTAAGGTTTCCTGGAACTGCTCTAGATCTAGAGGTAGAATTATGAAAGAGGAAGGAAACAGAATGAAAATGCTGGATTAAAGGAAAGGGGCTTTAAAGGAATAAAAGTTATCATTTAACACAGGTGGAGGAAGTGGTTTATTATACTGGACCAAGCAAGTTGAAAGACCCTGTTTTATAAATGCTGACACAGGCTTATCTCAAACAAGGGTAAAGGTTACTGCATTAAAGGTTTAAAACCTAGGAAATTCATGTTCCTAGAGTGGGTGCATAAATCTGAGATGTTTTCAATCTCACTATGTAAATAAATCTCTTCAGAAAAATAAAACTGTATTGCTTTGAGTGATTTGCCATAAACCTTCTCTAATTTGATTTTTATTGATAGCTATATCCCTTCTATTAGAACAATTTCAAAAAAGTTTTAAGGTAAGTAATTTCTCCCTCTGGGTAATGTAAAGTTTTTGAACTTGCAAGGATGTGTTATTCTTGTATAAAACACATCTTGCAAATATTTTTATATTATAATTATATTTTTCCTTTATTTTTCATAGCATTTGTTCATTTTTCATGCCATACTTTCAAACTCTGAAATGTAGCTGATTGATGCAGTAAGTGCAGTTAATTTTAATTCTGATTTTTGGGACTAGATTTGTCAATCAATACTGTTCACTGGAGTAATTCAGTAACTGTCTCTAATTCCTCTGCCCTTTTTTCTCTTTTTTACTTAATAATTTAGAAGTGAAAGTTTTCTAACAACTACCTGTCAATTTGAAGTTTGATGTTCCTAAATTGAAGGATGAGTGTCTGTTGTTTGCATCCCACATGAACACAGCCCTAGTTTAACAACAGTGACTGTCAGTAGACTGCCATTATGAAGTCTTTGCTCTTACCCCCGTTCAAGTAAGCAGCCAAGATAAAAAAAGTGCCAGAAAACAAAAAACAAACTCAGAACAAGCTGCATCTTCAGAAATAAAAGCACACAGGGAGCTTGGGTAACCAGCAGTACATGCTCCAAACCAGACAGATCAAATTAGTTCTATGGAGAGAACCGGATTATATAAACACATTACATAGGCCAGATATCAGTGTAGGACATTATTCTCCCTTATTCACATGAGATTCTGCTAGTGTCAATATGAGGTTTACAGAAAGATGTAAAGTGTCATCATTGAGTAGTAACTAATGTTTTAGTTAGCACCATTATTATTTCATATGCAGCATTACCTGATGGGAAAAACCCATTAACTTTAAAACCACAGTAGTGTGCCCTGTATTTCTCCTTGTTTGTTGTCCTTTCAACTTCCCTATCAGCTTTTAACATCAATCAACAAATTCATCCTTTTCCATATGAATAATGATCCTCTGCTGATTGGTGTACTCCAGACAGATATAAGAAGTCTAGCAAAGCTGGTTCTGTGGCACCTCTGTTATCTAGGGCACAGATCTCAGGTATTCAGGTGAACAGATCTAGGTCAGGTGAATTAAAATGATACCACAATTAACCTAAATCTTCCTACTACTTTTACTTGTATATGTAATCCTATCAGCTGCATCCTAGGACAGGGACTCAAGAACTCTGATATTCACCAACTGAGGCCCTTCCAGAGCCCAGCGTGAGCAGCAGCGCTGCGTGTTAAGCTGGCAATTCAGAAAGATGATCCCTTTTTTCTGTACAGGCAAAATTATGGACTTGCCATCTCAGTGAAGATAATGAGAACTGACTGGCCTAAATTGGACTCGTATTCTTAGTGCTTTTTTGGCAACGTCGTTCCCGTCCCTCAGAAACAGCCCACATTCCATTCCTTGTTACTCAACATCAGCGTCGGGGTAGATGTGTCCCAAATGCAGCGGCTTCCCAAACATCTACAGAGATGCAGTGATGAACACCACTGATAACATCAGCTGTCTGGAAACCGTCTCTCTCCAACAGTTCCCCTATCCTGGTCCCGCAGTAGGTGGCTGGATGCATCCCTGTTTCTTCCAGCAGATGGAAGCTTTTTGCTTGCATGCAAACCCTGCTCCTTGTGCAGCTTGGCTGGAAGCATTCCCTGAAAATAAAACAAGCCTGTTTTCTTCCATCAGTCTGGAAAATACCATTGCAACATGGCAACACTGAGGTTCCCACAGCACCTTTATCCAGTAGCTTGCTGGAAGTCCATGTTTATGCACAGTAGCCTTCTTTTGGCCACTGGCAGATCAGCCCGAGCTACACTTCATTTGCTAAAAGCCTTCCAAACACAGCTCCCTCTCTACCTTGGGTTCTAGTAGAGTTTTTTGTTGCGTGTAAAGATAAGACTGAAAGACTGCTCTCTGAAGCTTTGTTTAGACTGTAAACGAACCTTTTAACTCTCTGGCAGGTCACCAGAGGACTTGCAGTTGGGGATGCAGCCTGCCGGTCCCACCGTTCCTCTATGTGATATCAAGAGTGGTTCTTTTACTGCGTTCACTTGTGGTCTGAGGTCTCCCCCTCCCCACTCTCCCCCTGTTTCCCCCTACTCCCCCAAAAGTACAATTAGTTATTCAATAAATATCCACACAGGTTCTAGCTTTAAGGATGACACGCATTTAATGTGGCTTATGCTATATTATTCTTGCTTAACTTTGAGCTTTTGATTTAGCATTCTAGTTTAGCAGTGGTATTCCACAGGGGATATTGTTGGTTTCCAAATCTTTTGTCAGAGTAATTGAGCATAACATCTTTGCAGGTTTGTGTTTCAAAAGATGCATTATCTTTTCTTGTCCATTTGTTCTATATAAGCTATTCAAAACTTTTAGCTTTACAGAGCCTTTGAAAGAATTTGAGTTTTAGGGCTGGTAATTTATGTTTCTGCTGAATTTGCAACTCTGCATCTGATGATTAATTCACTTTTCTCCATAAATAAGAAAAGATGATATCTGTGAATTGGTAACAAAACAGAATAATTTCATTAAATTCTGTATTTTGCAAGACACTTCCATCCTTTTAATTCTTTATAAATTAAACATCATCCATGTCTGGCTGGCTGAAGAATGAATGTCACATATAAGATATCTCCCGTTAAATATTTTCTTGAAAGTAATCTATATGATTTACAACATATTGCAATTAACATTGACCTTTTGTCTGCTTCAAAAGAATGTGAGAAACATTTTTTTTGACATCAAAGAGATTTTCTAAATTTCCAAAAATATTCCTGATGAAAGTTGTTCTGACTGGGAAAAACATGTCATCTTCATTTAAAAGTTACGGCACACTTGATAGATTGTCTGCCTCTTTCCTAACCTTAGTTCATGCACAGAAGTGGAGTTGAAAAGATACTTGCAAGTCATAATCTTTCAGAAAATGCAGATCCTCAGAAGTCAAAATTAAGAATCCTGTATTTTTCTTTTAAGATCAGCTGACAATTTATTCAAGATCTGGAGGCTGCTATTCAGTCTCCCCTTTCTTTCCAGCCATGCAATTGCCAAGATGCAGCTGAAGTTGAGATTTCAGCAAATTTAGTCCCCTTTTTTATTCAAAATTTCAAAAAATGAGTCAAGTTCAGTTTTCACAAATCTCTGAGGACAAACTTCCAAATATTTGCTATGAATATAGCTCCCAATATCACTTATTCACTCTGAATGTGGAATGACATTGTATTGCTGCTGACTGCTCCCTAGGTGACTTGATCAAGTTCTCAAGACGACCGTGTAAAATGTTACAGTAGAGGCTTGTTTCTTCAAAATGCTTCTTTTTAAAAAAAACCCAAACAACTAGCTTACCTCTGAAAATAGCTGTGAAAAGCAAATAAAGTCTCTGTGATTAGGATCACATTGTTTAACAGAGTAAAAGGTAGAATCCTGCTCTTTATTTTATTACTCTCTGCTCTTCACTACTTCGGTCCCTTCTAAGGGTTGTGGAGGCTGCTCCGGCCAGGGTGTCCTGCCAATACATGACAGGTTCAAGAGGTGTCCCTCTGGGCACTTGGCTGGAGCAGGCTCTCTTTGTAGCAGCCCTGACTTTGATGGCAAAGTATTAACTGTTCGGTTGAGGGAGGGGAGGAGAGATCAGAGCACGAGTTAGGCCAGCTGCCAGCTACACTAAAATTACTTCTGTAACCACTCCAATATGTGTACCAGAATTTAGGGACTCCGATATATTCAGACAGAACAGTTTTACACAAAGGGTAGTTGAAATACGGTCTGGAACAAACTGCCGAAGTCAGCAGTAGAAGCAAATAGTGTAAATCAGTTCAAGGAGGAGTTTTTGAAGAAGGCGGGGGGAAGAGCACAGAGCTACTAGCTAGAAGTTCAAGTTTCAGCTGATGAAACACAGATTGATTTGTATTTCCTGAGGTTATGAGGGCAGGTCTTCACGGACCATATCATCCTCTTTGGGCTGTTAAATGTTCATATGTACTTTTGTGCTGCATTTCATTCTCTTTCAGTTTGGAGAGATGCTTTTTTTTTTTCCCTCCCCCTCCTGCCTTCCCCCCCAGTCTCTTCAGATAACGTCTTGCAGGGTGGAATGCTTACCACAGAAACTCTGCTCCCCAGCATCTCCGTGAACTTCACCAAAGTCAGAGTAATTGTTTAGTTACAGTGATGTAATCAAGTACACATTTCAGCTTATAGGCACATAAATTTGCATGCACCGTGTTGTTTCCTGGGAAGGACCTCCAGACCACGACATAATACTTGTGTCTACACTGTAATGGTAAAGAAATCTTAATTATGAAATCAAGCATAGAAGTGTTTCAGCAGTTTCACAGTGCCACTAATCTCAACACTGCAACGCTGTGATGAAAGGTGTGCATCGCAGGGTGAGACAGAACAGAAACCTGGGGAGGACACAAATCCACTTGAGACTTTTCAGTGATCAACCTGCATTTTGTCCTTGTGACCAGAGGTGTGTTCTTGTAGAGAAGAGAGACCATAACGTGACACTTTTTGATTGTTTGTTTGGGGTTTTTGTAATTTCAGTAACTCCATAAACTTAATTGTGCATGTAGCAGAGTCCCTTTAGCCTTCCCCCACATTTGCCACCCAATTACCATCCTCTCACTGGAGTCCTGAGCAAACTGAGCTGTCCCCTGAACCGACAGGAGTCCTCCTTTTAAAAGGCTTGGCAAAGCAGCGATGGGCCTGATTCTGCAAGGGTTTGTTCCATAAACATCATGCCAACACAGGCTGAAATTTTTCCCCAGTTTACTTGATCAGGCTTTGCTTTGAATTTTACCTACACTTTTTTTTTCCTTACAAAATAAATAAGCATCTAAAATGGCATAGGTTGCCCTTACAAATATCGTATGAGGAAAGTGGTTTGTATTTTATTTCAGTCTTCAGTTTTTGAGTAATAGGTTGGTCTAGGTAATTTGTTTATGTAATGTTTTCACTAGATGTTTTTCAAATGTAGATGTTTCCTCTTTTTTAATTATCTTTTATTGTAGCTCTAATAAAACACAAATGTCTTTTGTTTATTTTGATGCAAGTAAGAACCCAAAATACAGATTCTTACTGAGATTCTCTTTGCCTTGGGTTTCTTGTTTAATGTAACACTTATTTTTACTGAGATTTCTGTGACTATTTCTGATACCTTCTGCCCCAGCATAACATTGTTCATTCACTACTGCACCTATCCATGTGGTAAAGGTGTCTAAAATACCTCTTTAGGCTTCCTAATTTCTTCCTGCATTCATAGCCCTGTTTGAAAAGGAAGTGCAGTGCTATAACAAAAATAATTAGAAAATTAACTGAACTTTGTCAATGACTGGAAAGGTTTGGTTTCACAGAATTTCATAACCTGTGCTGGCACAATCTCTGTTCCTTGCTTCTCAGGCGTAGATGTGCTGGTATTGTGTTTAAAGCCCAACAGAGCAGTAGCAACAAGACAGAGCTGGCCTTACAGAAACATAGCAGTCGGATGATTGGATCCCATTTCCCACAGGTTTCGAAGTCTGCAACTGAAAATGTCTTGTAACTCTATTAGGAAAGACCTACAATGATCAATAGAAGCAACAAGGCCACACAAGTACGTCTCAGAGCACAATGAAAATTGCACATCCTGTGATGCTCAGGGGACTTAATATTTTTCAGTGATTTTCTCACCCCATCCCTTGCCCTTGTTTATGGAGCAGTTCTTCTGTCTCGTGCAGCTTTATTGTGAAATGTAACTGGGCTTGTTTGTTATCAAAAATCAGTTCTGTATGTTTCCTAAGGTTTTAGGTACTATAGATACTGGGGGGAAGGGGGAGAAGTTTTCTTTAGTTTTGTAAGGATTGTTTTTTATTTTGAAGTGATATTCTGCAACTTCAAAGAGAGGATGTCTGCACTGGTGAGACAAAAGGGCAGTAGTCCCTTACCCATCTCTCTTGTTTGAGATGAGGCCTGGCTGAGGTTAGGAGCAAGGGGTATGATTTTGCTGGAGTTGACTGGCAATGGACCAGGACCACAAGGTGACAGATCACAGACAGATCATGCCCCCAGATGTTCCGAGCTGGGTGGATCTGAAGTGAGACTGGGAATGACTTTGGTATTTATCTGCAAATGCCTCACCAGAGCAGCATTTTTGTGGCTTCAGTTAATATGGTCTCCATGTCTCTCTGAGAGAACTGAATTCTCATTGTGGGTGGAAGAAGACAGGGGGAAGTGATCCATAATATTTATTAATTTTGTATATATGTTTATTTTCTATACAGTTAATTTCCCAGTTACTCTTGGGCGGGATACTGCTAACTGACTGGGACCAAAATTCCAATACGAGGTCATGAGAAGGTAACTGACATTCCTCACCCCCGAATCCTTCTGTGAAATTAATATGATGGGCACCTATGAATAAGGTGAAATATCCTGAGGTGTTCTAGGAGGCTGAAGAGACATTTATGCTCCACAGAGATGGTCACAGAAGGCATAGTGAACTCCCTCACAGGAGTAATCACCGTGGGGTTCCCAGGTAAATGCATAATGTTGTATCCCACTGAAAACATGTCTTTCAAACATGCTTTTTCTTCTCTGCATGACTGGGGAAATTAGTAACAGTGATGCAAAGATTCAATTAGATTATGAAAATTGTTTAAAAATTTGAATGAGTATCTGGAACATCAGTTAATTATGGATCAGAAAAATAGCAGTGATAATTTTTCAGAACTGCTTTTCCTTGTTTTTTGGCCATTCTAAACCACCTCTGGATAACCAGCAGAAAGGACTTGATCCCACAGATTTAAGCTCTGAAGTAGCCTCATGGAAATTAGTTTTGCTTAGGTGGACTTTTTCTCCACAACTTTCTGAACTGAGTCTTATTTTAGTGCCAACTAAGAGACTGCATGTCCTATTACATAATTATTTTTAGTTTGCTGTTATGTGCCCCTTACAATATATTGTTTAAATGTTTCTCTTTTTTAATGTGAGAAAAACAAAACACTTTTGCTTTGAGGTATACAGGGAGTCTTTTATAGACAGTGTATTTAGCTCAGAGCACGTGAAAAAATGACTACTTGACTAGGTTAGCTTTGGGTACCCTCAGGCTCTTTGAGATTAGTTTTAGATTCATATGCTATGGTCACTCATTGACCAAGCTGTTTCAACCCTTATACATATCCAGCAAAGGATCATTTCCCTCAGGCATGGTTTTCTTTCAATCATATTTAGCAAAACCATTAAACACACTTGGGGTTTGCTCTGAGGAGAGTAACAACTTTATATGTACACAATTCAAAACAATTTTCTTATTCGGGAAGAAAAACCTGAAGTGTTTAGTCTCAGTTTGTCAGGACTTAGTTTGGTGCACCCTAGAAGGGTTCTGTATGACATCCCTTGTAATTAAATTACTCTTGTATTATTCTTAGTAATTTTTGCTCATATTTTTAAATTTGATGCAAGGATGCTTTATTCCTAAGCAAACTGAAAAATGAAATATTCTTATTTCCTGTTGATACAGTAGTGGGACAGGAAACAAATGATACGTTCATTGTTTTCTATATTTTCAATAGCTTTTATGTTACCAACCACATTTTCTTTTTCAACAGATCCTCAAACCCATAAGGTTTTCTGCTTTGATGTTTTCTAAAGACAGTAGTTCACACCCACACACACGCCCTGCCCCACATTTTAGAGCAGATAAGCATCCACAATAGTGGAAGAAGAGTAAAGGGTGCAAAGCAGAGTGGTTGGATGCCTCTGGCTGTGGCATTTAGCCCTGCCCGGGTTCTGCTGCCCTGCTTAGTTTCCTTCATGTGCAAAGTCATGTTGGCTCCGGTTCAGTGAAATTCAACGCAGGAAGAGTAAGTGTTCACACACAAAGACTATTTGTAGGACTTGTTACTGGACCCTAAATTTGGAATTGGGAAGTGTTCCCAGATGGTCTATAAAGTGAGTATTTTTGGGTTTTAACTGAGAAAGATTCACATTAAATTCAATGAGTTCTCTTTATTAAATATAACTTGGCCCATAGTTTATAGAAAATACTCTTCACTTGAACAGTGTAGCTTTGAATAGAGTAGAAAAGCATGTGAGGAGGTGGTGTTGGGTTTTTTTGTGTGTTGTCCGTGGGTGTATTTCCCTATGCACAGTTAGTGGGAGAATGGGGGAATTCTTATTCCTCATTATCTATTTTGGGTGGGTGTCTAATAAATAAAACTTCTCCCAAATTATCGGAGCAGTAAATGAAAGTCTCTCTTCAAGATCGATCTTAATTCAAATGCTGCACCTGATGAGTTTCACTTAGGTGTTGAGATTCACCACTGCACTGTGACTGCTCAAACCAGGAATCTCTGGTGACACTCCCTCTGCTTACTCTGGCTGGCTTTCACTTGAACTCTCTTGGATCTCTTCACACATGAACTATCTCCTCTAACAGTATTTCATTAATGCTTTGTGATTTCATTGTATGTAAAAGTCATGAGATATTGTAGTGTGAAAAGTGCTGTATAAATGTTATTGTATTGTTTACTTCTTGTCTGTTGGGTGGCAGCAGCACTGCTTCCTGTTGATTTTCCAGCAGTGAAAATTAGAGATATTTTTCTTACAGGTAAAATAATTAATGGTTTAGGTGTAAGTGAATACAATTTATGTGTTTGGTCATGCAGAATATCAGACTTTTTAAACCATATTTTCCGTTTCTGGCAGTTAAAGAAACAGTTTATTCAGGATTTCATCCTTTTAACTATAAGCTAGCACATTCGGATTTATTTTCTGCAATTTCCATTGTGCACATGGTAGAGTACAGCAAGCCTAGGTCTCAAAAGCCCTTGTATCTTCTGAAAATAGTAAACACTTTAGAACTTTAAGGAAGAAAATTCAAAGTGAAGGTAATGGCCTAAATGGTCCCTACATGTGCACCTGAAATAAGTAACTTTAAAATATCCAAAGGTTTGAATTTCTTAAGGGGACAAAGTGTGGTTCTGCTTAGTGATGTGATCACTCAGTGACAGCACCTTTGCCTTCACATCACGGTACTGATTCTACATCTTCCAAAGGCAGATCCTGATGCTCTTTTTTGATTTTTTTTTTTCTCCCCAAGTACAATATCACAGGATTTAAATTGCTGACAGAAAAATTACTGCTGATCCTTGTGCTTCCAGTTTGTAAACCAGCATAATTTCTACACTGTATAATTATAACAAGCTTTTTTTTGTGTAGATTGCCACTCTTAAACGCAGAGGGGTTCCTAGTCTCTTCCAGCCCCATCTGTAGCCCACTGAGAAAGGAGGTCCACCAAAGAGTAACTCAGAGCACCTACGTTCAATTCCTGTCCTGAATCATCTAGAAGAGGATCCCTCTCTCCAGGCACTCTAGTCTACAAACCATCTGACTAAGTGAGGTGCCCAAAGGTGAGCTGCATGAATGCTTTGTTCATGCTTTGTGACAGTTGACTTCAAATCTGTTGTTTAGTGAACTTCCCTAGGAAAAACATATTGACCCAGATCTTGTTTCAGGCTTGCTATGGAGATATTTTATGGATGTCTCAGCTGAATAGAGTTCAGGCAGAATTTTTTCCACATCTGTTTGCGTGAAATAGGAATCTGAATTCAGTCACATCTACTTCCCAATAGTTTGGACTTCTAGAAATTAGCACAAGGAATAATCCCATGTCATGGGGCTGATTTTTCATGTTCCCTGCAATTAAAGTAGTTCTGTGTTACATTCAAGCAAAAACTATGCTTTGGCAGTGTGGTGCAACATTAGAGAATTCTCTTCAAATTAGTTACAGAAATTGAATGACAGAATAAATTAAAAAGAGACAGGAGGGGGTGAAATACTTTATTTTTAAAATACTCCATAAAGACAAACATGCAGTGTATTAGTAAGCGTGTTCTCACAGTTATTCATGGAAACACGTTTGAAAGAAAAAACCCATAGGGTTGGTTTGTTTATTATTTGGCAGAATTTTCCACTGTTTTGTCAGTTTTCCCCAGGCTGCTGTGTGTCCTTGGGAGGATCACCAGAAATCTTTGAGGAAGCACTCAGAAAATGATGAACCCAACATGGAGAAATACAGCCAGGATGACAGTGCAAGGCAATGAACTCAAAGCTGGGCATTCCTTTTGAAAACCTTTCCACCCCAAGGGCATCATTTTGAGCAGTACATGTATGAAGTGAGAAAATTATAGGGATCCATGGGTCTACTTGCATCTGCTCCTGGATACTTCAAAAGCTGCAGATAAAAGTGCAAACCAAACTTCCTTTGCATTTACAGCAGGTGGTATTAATTTATGTCATTTAGATTAATAGCAGTTGTTGTTTAACAATAGCTGTTGATAAACTAGCATTGTTGTAACAATATGCAAAAAACTGCATCTGAACTTTGAGCGGGGAGGCAGGGACAGAGAGAGAGAGCAGCCAAATTATCTACCCTGGGTTTTTTGTGTGTATATATATTCATCCGTCCACACACAAAAATGATAACTTCAGTATGTTTATTGGGAGTGGTGAAAAACAGCCGCTTGCAAATTAAGTGAGACAAGGAACGACAGATTGGAGCTGTATATTTTTTTTAATGTTGCTTCCAACCATAGTGTAAGTGTTAGAAAGGAGGGGGAGGCTTTTTTGGGGAAATATATTGGGTTTTCTTGCAATAAATTCTTCTGGCTCAAAGACATCCATAGTTTAACCTGGTAATCTGTGAAAAGTAGAAGGGCATGTGCTGGCAGAAGAGAGCAGAGCTGTGAAAAGGATCCGTCCTTAGGACCTGTCTATCTTTCTGTTCATAATAAAGGCAAGAGAAAAAAGAAGCGGTGTTATCAGTACACTTCTGCAAGTGAATTAGCTAGCACAGATTTGATAAAGCTTATAAACCCTCTAGAGCAATCGTGACAGTTTGCTGGCTTGGGCTTTGTCTGCTGCCAGTTACTCCTTGCTAGTGGCACTCTTTATTTATGCTTCAGTACCGCGTTATCCTCTGGGCTTCAAACAGAAGGGACCTGTCTGTAAGTGTTTTGGTCGTGGTGTTAAAAAATAAGAGTGCAGCAAAACACATGCAACAGTGCCCAAGATCCGTTTCAGCCAGATTCCCTTCCCGTGGTGTTGCTTCCCCGTGACTGTTCGGTACGCAGAGCGTGGCTGAGGTGGTATATGTCTGCCTTCCACTAGAGAGTGTCACAGAGTTATTTGAATGAATGAAAACATCCAAATGGGTGCGTTATATCTGCTTTGTTGTGGGGAAAATGCAAAGTGGCACGAGCTGAGGAAGAGGCGATAGGTGTGCCTGCCTTCCTGTTTGCCATTTCCTACCTCTGCCATTTATCCTTCACTCTGCAGCCCCACACGAGCACAGCGCGGGGGGTAGCCACGTTCTAAGGCACGCCACCTTTTTTATCCATCTGACAATACAGGCACATTAATGTTATGGTAAACTAAAAAAACATCTGATACTTTTTGCTGTCTTTTTTACTCCAATGAAATATATACTTCAAAACAGTAGCGTCATTTTCGGGGTCGATTCTCACGTGCGTGTTCCTAGCACAAGGCATTGGCAAATAGAGTTCAGGATTTGGATCAGCCTGTGTAAAATTCTACACATGGGAATCCTGGAAAGAAAGTTGCAGTCCATTAGCAAATTCTCATATCTGGACTGAAGATGTATATGCATAAGTGGAGAAATTGAAAAATGGTGTTAAGTAGTCAGAAAGTCTCCAAAGGGAGATCTGGACAAGAAGCTACAGTAATAGCATTAGATGGTTATTATTATAAAAAGGAAAAGAATAACTTAAAAGTGAGGACAATAGTAACACTCCAAATGCATAAAGTAATTTATTTAGCCCTTGAAATTTTATATGGAAATGCAAACACTGAAAGTATTGTTTTTCAGGTGCATAACGTCATTGAATAACTCCCATTCCTTTTTCTAAATAAAGGATTACCCATAAATAGACTTTATTTAAAATAATAAATTTAAGATGTAAATACTGTGCTGACCACTATATTACTTAAAATAGGCTTTAATCTCCAAGGTCAATTCAGGTGAACTCTCCTGTCCCTGACTTCCAGCTAACTCTGCAATTCATCTGTTTTCTCTTATATAGGACTGATCCCTTCCTTTTTCCATGTTTGTGGTCCACGGTTAACATCTTTGTCTGGTGTGCACTGTGTTCCTTCTGCTTTAATGAATGTTATACCTCAGGTGACACGAGTTGAGCATCTGTCCTTTGATCCCATCCTGTCCCCACATCTGGGGACATGCAGAAACTTCAGCAGGAAGACTTTTATTCCCAGATGATTTCCAGATGATAGGAAGAATTTTAAAGGCTCCAGAAAACTCCAAACCAGAAGAAGCAGGGCCAGTTGGCTTAAAAGCTTCACTTCCTTACCTTTTCCTTGAGAAAACCAGGGGCTAAAGGGATAAATCAGGGGCCTAAGCATCCCTTGGTGATACCAGCAGTCATTAACAGACCACAGCTGAAGGAGCCTCGAAGACCTGAGTGCAGAGTGATAAAATGGGATTTCACTTGAAGTTAAGACAAAGCAAGTACAGTGAGAGCAATTATGTCAGGTCCTACTATAGTGAGGTGAGCGGTAAGTTAGACTTGTAATGTCATTAAGAGACTGTAAGGTCCTCAGAGTTAAAGATCCAGTGATATATTTTTAAAAGGTTACATGTACTTATCAGCAGCAATCCCAGACTGTTCTTAAAAACTCCCAATTTGTTTTAGCTATTTAAATATCTCTGTAGTTAGCTCACCTCTGTATTTCCACCCTTCACTATTGGAAGGGTGAGGAAGTACAAGTGATGTAGCCAAATTATTTGTTTTTGTCAAAATGAGCTCAAACTGCTACTCCATTGGAAGAAAACACAGAGTGCTTGATCCTTTGAGCGTGTAAAACTGATTTGGGGGTGTTTTTTGAAATTTTTACTCTAAGTGCAGTTTGGAACACACATATGTTGGATCAAGGGAAGGATTTTTCCACTCATCTGACATTCATTGCTAAATGAAGGGAAATGTACAGCTGTAGACAACTAAAAAACTATCTGAAAGAATGTACTCACCCTCAGCACTTAATTTTTGTAAGTATAAAGGTGTGAACAATAAGCAATGAAAAGAATCCTCGTGTTGCTGACCTGAGTGGATACTACTCTTCCAGTGGCTGCAGGAGGTGCAACTCCTCAGTTCAGCATTTGCTTTTCTCATTCCAGCCTATCTCCTCAGTACCTATTAGTTAAGACTAGGAAAATTGCCAATGCATATTTTTTCTAAAAAGAAATGGGGAAAGTCTACAGGTGAGCTTTAAAAAAAAAAAGTTTATGAAACTTTTTTTATTGCTGTTTTTTAGAACATATCAAGGCATCTGCACCACCATGGTTACAAGAGGAAAGAGAAGGTTTCTGACAGTGGCTCAGAAGGAAACTGTGAGTAACTCGCTTTATCTCAGTTTACCCTTTATAGTTGGAATTGAAACACATCTTTTATGGACTACAGAAAAATGCTTAATTAATGTTTGAGAGCTGCTAGACCCTTTAATAAGGAGTTGTTCTTTATGAAAGCAAAGACATATTTATTAATAACCAGTTGGCTGTTTTGCACTTTGTCTTCTCATAAATAGTACCCTAAAGAAAAAAAAATATGAGTAGAAATATTTTTAGGAGCTTTGGATAAGAATTGCTACCTCATTACTGAACTGAAGTAACTTTGAAAGATGGCTTATACAGCTATACTATGTGCACTTTTATTGCATGAGGGATTTCTAATAGTCAACAGAAGTTCCTTCCTGAGGACCTGGAGAGAGTGTGATCTAACTCTTTCAAGTTAATCATGAACCACAGAGCAAGCACTGAGTAAACTGATAGCATAAATTGAAAGGTCACAGCCTGTATTGAGAGAGAGGCTGTAGTATTTCCCGCGTAAGAGAGACATGACATTAATTTTGGTCTCTGTCATAGAGGTAGAGATGACTGAAGGTGAGAGCATGCTCAATTAGAGCTCAGCAAAGGGGACTGGGCGTCTTGACACGCACCTTGCATGTCCTACCCCTCCTGTGCCACTCAGAGCACAAAGCAAATGCTTTCTTAGGCTGTGTCAAAGCTCTGTGTTCATCCCTTTTCTTTGGCTGCAGTTCACTGATGGTCTGACTTAGGTCTGCACCACGGCAGGTTTGGGGGAATCTCTGTCAGGAAAAGCTGCAGAAATCTCTCTATTCTCCTTTAGAGTTCTCACTGGACCGAAGGACCGTAAGCCTGGTGCTCAGTGTAACACGGACGCATGTGTGTGTGTCTGTCATCTGCATAACTGATGGGGTAGCAGAAAATGGAGCTTGGAAATGTTCATATCCAAAACCTATTTGAATTTGATCGTACTAGCAGAATCTGTAAGTTGACAAGAGTGTGTCTCTGTCAGGATATGATCATCCAGAAACAAGTGAATTTATGCTTCAATATGAGAATGCTGTAAAGGTCTAAGCCAGTATGTGTGTTTATCTCTTTTATTTTTTTATTTTTATTTTCCTCCCCCTGAAATATTTCTTTGTTGCAGTTGTTGTATATCCTCCAGCCATTAGAGCTACTAGTTTAAACAGGAATAGATATGTAGAAGCATATTCATGCTGTACACTCCAGGGCAGGTGAACATTAAATTTACCTCCAAGTGCTTTAAATGTCAAATAAAATTAACCATCCGCTAATCTGTCTAACAATTCACTAGAAGTTGTACTCT
Source organism: Gallinula chloropus (assembly GCF_964237585.1). Taxonomy (NCBI): domain Eukaryota; kingdom Metazoa; phylum Chordata; class Aves; order Gruiformes; family Rallidae; genus Gallinula; species Gallinula chloropus. The sequence goes on from NC_140098.1 coordinate 5,273,934, forward strand.
CTGGCAATGGTTTTGCATAACAGACACAGTAACCCCCTTGATGCCAGCAAGTTACTCAGCATATGGCCCGCAAAAACAAGTGTGTTGGATGATGGGGCCATTTTGCATGGAATGTGCTGTTCCACACAACCTTTTTCTTGATGAAGAGCAAACATTGCCCAAAGAATCCCACAGAAGACTCAGAGTGGTTTACAGAAGTTAATAACCAGGCACTAATGTACCCACTCCTATATATAGATGGAGAAAACACTGATGTGTGTGTTTAAAGGCCACAAAGTTCGCTAGAGTTTTGCAGAAATAAAGGTAAGCACAAACTTTAACTGTTAAAAAGAAGAAAAGAAAAAAATAAAAAAGGAGGAATGTTCTTTTTTGCACATATAACAAGACACCTTATGATTGAATGATATTTTTGAGGCTTCAATTAAGTTTGTGGTTCAGGGAAAATGAGGTTCCCCAGTTCCTTGGCTTCAGGAGCTGAGCTGTAATTCCTTATCTATAGCAATATCCAACAGTAGAAGGAAATGGATATTGCACAGGGATTCAAATCGCTTTGAAAGAATATACTGGATTTTGGAAAAGGAACCCTCTCTTTGAATAAGCTTTAACACCTTGACAGACACGTCAAATCAATTAGATTTTCCTGAGACAGAACAGAGCATATGTTTATTCAGAGTTGTCTCGGAGTCCTGGGAGAAATTTGAATTAGAACCCATATTAAAAGAGCCATCTGGGAATATCTTGCAAATGATGTCTTGGTGTAAAGAAATGGTACTGTTGCCATTGGCCTAAGAAAGGTTTCTCGTCATGCTTGACCTTGGGATCTAATTAACATCCTGAAAAAATAGTTATTATTGCTACCTATTTGACAGGTTTTCTTAACACAGATGTTTGTTCCAAACCTTGACAACAGTTATATTTTGGAGAAGCATAAAAGCTTGAATTCAGAAAGAAAATGCTATTGAAATATTGATACTGGATACCTTAAAAATTGCAGGAAGGTGAATCCATTAAAAAGTGCAGCTACACAAAAGGGCATGGGTGGAGAGGTTGGTGCTGTTTAGGGCAAGTGAAGGAAACCGGCCTGGCTCTGCTGGAGGTCTCTGTGCCACGAGGCCCAGGGATGGGAGCCGGCATGCAAATGCCTGCCCTGAGCTGGGACCACTTCCAAAAGCCTCTGGTTCCTACTCCAAGCAGGACTTGATTATTCGGCCAAGTGTTCCAACTCAAGCAGAGAGAGATTTCCCACCCTCCACCCAAACAAAATGAAGTCAGCTTTGACTCTGCGAAACGTCGATGAATTCTTCAGAGTAAATCAGCCCTGTCAGGCTGATGTGGAACTGTCACCTGCTTGTGACATAATATAATATGAAATGATATTGAACAACATGCGTTTGGCACTAAATTGTTAGCGGGTTTTAGCTTTGACAGCAGCAAGTTTATTGCTTTAATCCCAAGGTCTTTTAACCCTCTTTGACATAAATTGAGGTTGGCTTTTGTGAGAAAACTCCACTTCACTCTCTCTTCCTTTACCTAAAACCGCTTTTAACAATTTATGCTCATACATCAGACGCTCATTTTGAGTGACAAAAAGAAAAAAGATCTATTAGAATAGAAGGAAAAAAGGGTCAATTTAGGTTAAGCAGTGTATATCTCTCTTGGTAGGCATGTCACAGCTTTCTTCAGGTGAATGTGAATTTTAAGTTGTAATAGTGCATTGCTGTAGCAAAATAAAACAAATCTGTGACAAGAAGAGAGAATAAGTATTGTGGGAGAAAGGCTGATAAACTGCAACAAGACTACTCTTTTTTCTTCTTTTTTTTTTTTTTTTTTTTTGTTTTTCATGCAATTTAATTTCTTCCTGAGCCTGGGTGCATTTTGAAACTTTTCTTAGAAGGTCAAAGGATATTCTCCTTTTTCCAAACACCACAGAGAGACAAGTTTAGTGAGGGTCACATGTAGAAATACAGATGTTATAGAATAGCTACTACATACACACAGTTTTGCTGAATAGTACAGCTGGCTGATAGCACGTAATTTAATATTTCACTTTTTTGAGACACCTTGTTTAGTTTGATAAGTAAGTATACATTGTCATCAGTGCTCTGATAATCCGGTCACAGAAATACATCATATATGAACTATAACATCAATAACATAGGACACTTTTATCACCCTTGTTTTTCTATTCTCAATTACTGTATGATGCTCGTAGTGTTTCTTTGAAATCATTTCTTTATTACATTTAAAGCTCAGCTGAATCTGCCCTTGAACTGTGTAATAATAGAGAGTGAACACATTCTCAGCATATTTGCAATTTTTTTAGAAATGTTTTCTTTGTTCTCGCATAGGGAAGATTATATTATTGATCTGCCATCGTTTTTTTCAGAAGAGAAAAGGAAAATATTAGACAAAAGGAAACTTGTGTTTCTCTTAGAGTGTGAGCTTTTAAAAAAAAGTTAAGTGGCATTTTTTTCTTTTGTAAAAAAGATTTTTTTCTCTTATTTTATTTGATTTTTCTTATTTATGTTATTTTACTGTTATTACCTATAATTGCTCATAGCAATTTTGCTCCTGGCTAATGTTTAATATATAAATGAGTTATTCCATGAGCATCAAAAATGATATAATCCGTGATCTCCTATGGATTTGTGTCTTGTTTCTCTTACACCCCTCCCCATGGCAATAACTTCATTTCCTCTGTGCCGTTTGGCATCCCCTCCACTCCAGCACCTTCCACTCCCTCTTCATAACCCCTCTCTCTTCCATGCTTTCCAACTCTCCTACCATAACATCTTCAGCTGGATTCTAGAGCTGACTGCAGTCACCGCTTCTCTACTCAGTTATATTCCTCATAAACTGAATACAGAAATAATACTAATGAGTAAATACAAATGATAATTAAACTTCACTGGATTTTTATTTTGGAAATCAGGAAAATACCAAAATAGAGAAGTAGACCTTCTATGACAAATGGTGTTATTTTCCTTGCTAGTTATATTTTCTGGGATTTATAATGATGCAATTATAATCTACAACATCCTGTACCCTAGAGATCTCTTGATAGCTATGTTATTTTCTAAGCACATCTTGCTATACGTCAAGATTAAGATAAAGTAATATTCATTTTGAAGGTCATCCACATTTTTTCAGGCTTGGGATCTGATTTCTTTTTTCTTCATCCTCCTTATAGAATCATAGAATCATAGGGGTTGGAAGGGACCTCGAGAAATCATTGGGTCCAACCCCCCTGCCAAAGCAGCTCCCCAGCTCATATTGCACAGATAGGCCTCCAGATGGGTCTTGAATATCTCCAGAGATGGAGACTTAGGCGTCCTCCAATTTGAATACAGGAAATGCCTACTGCTGATGCAATTCCTGACCTCTCTAAAACCAAGAGCAGTGATTTCTTCATCAGGACTTGGCCCTAGGAGTGACTGCACCTGCCAGAGCGCAAGACTGCGCCTCCATGGGTGTTTTCCTTCCATAGGTCTTGCACCACCACAGTGCTCTTCAGCAGAAAGCATGGAAGCTGAGCTCCTACAGCATCACTGACTCTTAAAGCTCTGCGTACTGGCAGCTCTTGCAGTTTCCTTCCTTCCATTACAGTTGTACGTATAAATTCCACAATATTTCCAAATCCTGACAGAATGAAACTTGGGGAATTGGGATAATGGGGTTAGTGTATGAATTGTGATCTTGTCTGTGCAATAAAAAGCACTATCAGTGGGCATTCAGCAGCTGAACTACCCTCATGTTTTTTGTATTTTTATGGACACTGTTATAACTATAGTCAAGTATGATTTAACTTTAAAAGGGATGCTGTAACATTGTTCAAGTCCAGAACTGCCATAATCTTTTGTGGTAAATCTTTTGGACTCTTTTTAGCTTTTAAAAAGGAAGGTAATAGGAAGAAATCTTAATAGAATACAGAGAAGTTGCCCTTATGATGACTTGCCAGTTCATCCTTTTTATTTGGTTTTGCACATATGCAAACATTTCTGAGGATGGTGCCTTTGCATGATGTTTTCTTCTACGTTGCACCAAATAAGCATCCCATCTAAAAGCAAAGATCACTTTGTACCCTGATTCCTACAAATACCACACATATACAATTCTGAGATTCCTGTTGCTTGCACGTTTCAGTAGCACAATTTAATTTTAGCTATTATGGAATTGAATTTGTTTTTAAAAACTGATTCAAAATAATTAAGGTTACTTTTGGTTTTAAACATTAAATGTATTCAAAATCAATATCTTATTTTGATTCTAGATGTTCTTGTGGTGCAGAGCAGGAGATGGAGGCTGTTTTGGTCATTGTCACTAATTCTGCATGAGGCCTTAGCTGACTTGCTTAGATTTTCTCAATCTTTCTGCTTATCTGTAATTTCCTGTCTCTGGTTTATTTCATTAATGTTTGTAAACTGGTTTTAGTTAAATGGAAAGTGCTGAATAAGTATTATTTGTGCTGTTTGCTGTTAGGTCTGAAAGTGGACATTTGCTGCTGCTGTCATAGAGGTAAGACATTCAATGATTTTAGGATTTTATAAATAAATAATCCATGCTGATGGATATTTGGGGATAGTTATGCTAGTAAATAATTTAGCTCAGCACAGATAGGGTCTTGTAGCTACAATGCTTAATCAGAACCTCTGAAGTTTTATTATGCAGCACAGGACAGTGAAATTACAAGTATAAAACACACCCCAACTCCCCATTTCTCAGCGTTCCTGTCTAAGAAAAAAAGCTGTAAGCAAAAGATTCTGCATTCCTTCAAGGCATTCCCTGAGGGCTCGCCTGCCCTAAATAATTATGCAGCCTTAAAACAGTTGTCAGCCACCACAGCCAGGATTGCTACCTCTCCCAATTTTGTTAGGAACCTGGCAGTAGCTGCTGGGTGGCTCAGCACCCTGCCTTTGGAGCAGTAACTCCTTAAGAGGGCCTGAGCTTGTCTTGTTAAAGCAGTGGAAGTTTCAGGCTCCTTGTTTTTAACAAAAGCCTGAAAAAGTGAGATGAGAAGCATCAGGTTTCCAGGTGGTGACATCGTCCTGCCTCCTCTTACTATCTTTGGAAATCCTTTGTTTTTAAGTCATATCTCTTAATTTCTCTTAATTTCTGCTTGTTGAAGTTACTTTTGACCATTTGGGAGGAGGTTGTGTCAGTTGCTGTGAGTCTGGCCATAGCAGTAGACAGTGAGTGAGATAGGAACCCCATATTCACCCTTCTTGCCCCTGTTTCGTTAGTGCTAGCGTGGCAGAGGGAACAACCCCTGTCCATCAGTACTCTCCATCCTGTATTGTCCTTTTTCTGTGCAGCAAGAATGAATGAGCTGGAATTAGGACTGAGATAATCTGTCTCTGCCCTGCTCTTCAGAGGTGCTCCTGTTCCTGCATTCCGTGGTGCCTATAGTGTGACACATGTGGCACAAGTTTGTAGAGGGACTGCTTACATCTGTAGTGGCCAGTATGGGTAACCCTAATAATGCCACTTACCTTCATTCATAGGTATAAATAAGGCTGGCAAATATGGACATCTAACTGATAAGGACTGTCAGGACTGGGTGTGGAATTATTCTAATTAAAGCATGCTTATGAACGGCTTAACTTTCTGGTTCAGAGGAACTTCAGAAGGAGGGGGGAAATACCCAACAAACCATTGCCCTCACATTTTAGCAATGCCCAGACTGTCCCTGGTTTTGGATTCCTTCTATTCTAAACCCTCCAACATGACCATCTTTCTCAGGAAGGGGAAAACAAAAGGCCCAATGTAATAAAACCAGTAAATCGTTCTGCTGTTTTCTCTTACTGGGCAGCCTTTTGCTTAGTGCATCTTTGACACTGATGCTATGGAGAGACTGTATGTCTGAAATTTAAGTTAAGCCTGTCCTTCCCTTTGTATTTCCTACTCCTTCCTCAGCTGCTTATCTGAGCTGGAAAATTGCTCTGCTGCTACTGATAGTAGGGTTATGGAGTGCTGCTTCAGTTTTTTCATTCTAGGGAATTATTTCACCTGACTTTTTTTTTCCTGGAAAAAATGTTTCCACATGCTATTTAGGCTGGAAACTAAGGCTCATTTTTCCCTAGGGGAGTTCAACTACGGAGCCTGTGAAAGTTGGTTTGTGTAAATTAATAAATTATATTTGTAAAAGAGGATCTTGTGGGGGAAGAGGGAGATTTAGCCCTCCGTAGGAACAAGGACACGCTGCTCTGACCATACACTGTTCTAGCTGAGCTACTAGTACTGCTGGGGTTGATCACACTCACAGTGTTACCGGGACACATGTGCATATACAACATAGCTGTGGAACCAGGATGCCCACAGTCACAAAGGGCCGGTTATATAATGACATATTTAATCACTCCTCAGAGTAGAAATCAGAAGAAAGAGTTTTTTCTGTTTAGCTTTTTTCCTTGGCCCATAACATTCCTGGACCAGAGCTTAGATGTAACATGTAGCTGGAACCTGGTCCTGAAGCAAAGTGTCTCTGTCCGGAGAATGAGGGGAGAAATGAGCCCTTCCGCAATCCTCCTTTGGGGAAAACTGTCTGGACATGGCTGATGTAGGATCCTCAGACAACTCACCAGAGAAATAGTTGTGCAAGTAATGCAAATGTATTGTTTTTTCAAAATTCTTAAAGGTTGGAGTTCTGCTTATCATTGTGGGAATTTATTCGGTTTATGGGTGAATTGGAGGCATCTTATTTTTCCCTGTTGTTAAAAAAAAAAGGTGCAATTAGGTAGGCCCTGTGTTTTACCTAGAACTCAGTCATTAGCCCAGTATCACAATCAACAAATACTATCAGAGCTAAAACCAACAAAAAGTGGGGCGAAAAAAAAGTGACAAGAAAGGAGGAGACAGAAGTATTAAAAAGTATAGTAGATAAAGAACTGTTGATGGTTACTCTTGTAAATATTTCAAAATATAGGTCCAGTGTTTTATGGGTCACTAAAACTACTGTAAATACACCAGCTGAATCCCAAATACATCATTCTCAATCCCCAGCAAAGACAAAACAATGCAGCTATAATACACCCTTCGTCATCTCTTACAGACTCGGACTTTGCTGCAGAGCAAGATGCAGATAGAATATTCAACCATAGGAAAGAAAAAGAAACCCAAGGTTATTCTACTGTTCAGTTTTCTATGTGGTATATCGTGTGGTACAGCAGTAGGTTGCTGGGACTTTGAACTTCTTTTTGTTCTGGTTCAGCTATAAAAGCTGATCTAAGTACTTGGAAACTTAATTTCATGCCTTACCTTACCTTCAAATTCAGAAGAAATTATTCCTAGGGTTTGTACTAAATCTGTTTTAAAAGTCTTTTCATACTTATCTGTGGAGGACAGGCTCTCAAGCAAGCATTGATGGATCTCCCACCTCTTACCAGACTCACTGAATGATTTTTGTCAAAATCATTCAAAATGCAAGTCAGGTGTCCCTTCTCTGGAAAGAGAATTCCAGGACACTGCTGGTCTGAGCAATGCATGATTCTGAGCATGCAGTAACTAAAGCCTCTAACAGCACAGAAAAGGATGAAGTTCAAAAACAGCCTATGAAGAGCAAAATGACCCACGGTGTCCTGATGTCAGATACCAGTTTCCCAGGCTGCAGTTAGGAGACTGAGACTCTTGTGCTGTGCTGTGTCCCTCAGCCTCACAGTCTAA